>NW_028238168.1:0-279919 GCF_015680905.1 Coptis chinensis | reverse complement strand
ATTGAGTACAAATTTTCCGATCCAACGCCTAGAAATGCTTAATTTAGAAAAAAGTTATGACTATGTAAATGAATCATCTATCTTGGAAAGAATAGATCGACAATGCGGTGACCAATTACGTAGCAAGGCACCGAAAGTAATAGTAATAAATATTTTATTGTAAATAATCGGTAATTAGCAACACCTCACAAACAAATTAATGTAAATGTTTTTCTTTATTCCAATACAATTTCAAGGTCAATCATCCCATATACAAAAGGATTGAAAGTGTACAGGTATTCTAACCATAATCTTAAGGTATTCAAATGACAAATTAAATAAAACTTTCAAGAGGGGTTCCAAAGTCACACCTAAAAATTTACCAACAACAGTGAAAAAAAATCCAGAAATTAAAGCCTATGCTCACTGATTTAAAACCTCATTTTTTGTGGATTTGAACAACTAACCATAAGGAACATCTCTACAAAAACTCAACATGTTTGACAATTTTTAACTTTGACAAATGATGATTGCAAAAACTAGACATTTTTTACCGTTAGATATTTTTCAAAAGTGGACAACAAATTTTATCTAAGTTAGAGTATATCTCTAAATGAATTTTTTTTTTTTTTTTTTTTTTTTTTTTTTTTTTTTTTTTTTTGTATATTATACTCTTCAAATAATTATTTTTTTTTTTTTTTTTTTTTGAGAACATGTAAAAGAAATAAGATTGCAACATTGAAAGATAATCCTAAGTGAACAACTTAGTCAAATATAAAAGACAAAACACTAAAATAAAACTTAATGTAAAACTTATTTTCAAATTTCCAATTCAACGGGAATCGAAGGAAAGTCACCATCCCTTATTCGATCTCAAATTAACTTAGTACTACAAAATCAACTACACCAGATGTCTATTCCTCACGCAACAAGGACTGCAATATCCTTGTTCAAACATTGCCATCTTCTCTCTCAAGATCACAACAAAGCTATACACGTTTCACACTCGAGAGAATTCATTCCCTTCAGTTATATTTACTTCAAGAATCTTTTTGTTATCTTTAGTGGTGGTGTTATATGAAAAGCTGATGTACAACAACTTAAGAGATGCTGGCATTGCGGTCTTTATTAATTATGACAGTTCAAGAAATAAGGTGAGCTGAGAGATGTTAGGCAATGATACCGACAATTAGAAACAAACCGACATCCAATGCAAAGTTTAGCTTGATGTCTAATCCCAAGGATCCCGCCTAGGCCTAAGACCCTCATGTGGCATTTGCAACGTAACATGGTAAAGTTATGCGCAACTTAAATCAAGCTTTTTCATAAAATAAATATTGAGTACAAATTTTCCGATCCAACGTCTATAAATGCTTAATTTAGAAAAAAAGTTATGGCTATGTAAATGAATCATCTATCTTGGAAAGAATAGTACAACAATCGGTGACCAATTACAGAAGCAAGGCACTGAGTAATACTCATAAATGTTTTATTGTAAATAATCGGTAATTAGCAACACCTCACAAACAAATTAATGTAAATGTTTTTCTTTATTCCAATACAATTTCAAGGTCAATCATCCCATATACAAAAGGATTGAAAGTGTACAGGTATTCTAACCATAATCTTAAGGTATTCAAATGACAAATTAAATAAAACTTTCAAGAGGGGTTCCAAAGTCACACCTAAAAATTTACCAACAACAGTGAAAAAAAATCCATAAATTAAAGCCTATGCTCACTGATTTAAAACCTCATTTTTAGTGGATTTGAACTACTAACCATAAGGAACATCTCTACAAAAATTCAACATGTTTGACAATTTTAACTTTGACAAATGATGATTGCAAAAACTAGACATTTTTTGACCGTTAGATATTTTTCAAAAGTGGACAACAAATTTTATCTAAGTTAGAGTATATCTCTAAATGAATTTTTTTTTTTTTTTTTTTTTTTTTTTTTTTTTTTTTTTATTATTATACTCTTAAAAATTTTTTTTTTTTTTTTTTTTTTTTGAGAACATGTAAAAGAAATAACATTTCAACATTGAAAGATAATCCTAAGTGAACAACTTAGTAAAATATGAAAGACAAAACACTAAAATAAAACTTATAGTAAATCTTATTTCCAAATTTCCAATTCAGCGGGGAATCGAAGGAAAATTCACCATCCCTTATTCGATCTCAAATTAACTTCAGTACTATAAAATCAACTACACCGGATGTCTATTCCTCACCACCAAGGACTGCAATATCCTCGTTCAAACATTGTCATCTTCCCTCTCAAGATCACAACAAAGCTATATACGTTGCACCTTGAGAGAATCCATTCCCTTGAGTTATATTTACTTCAAGAATCTTTTTTGTTATCTTTAGTGGTGGTGTTATAAGAAAAGTTGATGTACAACAACTTAAAAGATCTTTGGCATTGCAGTCTTGATTAATTATGACAGTTCAAGAAATAAGGTGATCGAGAGATGTTAGGCAATGATACCGGCAATTAGAAACAAACCGACATCAATGCAAAGTTTAGCTTGATGTCTAATCCCAAGGATCCGCTTTAGGCCTAAGACCCTCTGTGGCATTTGCAACGTAACATGGTAAAGTTATTATAACTTAAATCAACTTTTTTCATAAAATAAATATTGAGTACAAATTTTCGATCAGCGTCTAGAAATGCTTAATTTAGAAAAAAGTTATGGCTATGTAAATGAATCATCTATCTTGGAAAGAAATAATAGGCTAACAACAATCGGTGACCAATTACGAAGCAAGGCAGGCGAGTAATACTCATAAATGTTTTATTGTAAATAATCGGTAATTAGCAACACCTCACAAACAAATTAATGTAAATGTTTTTCTTTATTCCAATACAATTTCAAGGTCAATCATCCCATATACAAAAGGATTGAAAGTGTATAGGTATTCTAACCATAATCTTAAGGTATTCAAATGACAAATTAAATAAAACTTTCAAGAGGGGTTCCAAAGTCACACCTAAAAATTTACCAACAACAGTGAAAAAAAATCCATAAATTAAAGCCTATGCTCACTGATTTAAAACCTCATTTTTTGTGGATTTGAACTACTAACCATAAGGAACATCTCTACAAAAATTCAACATGTTTGACAATTTTTAACTTTGACAAATGATGATTGCAAAAACTAGACATTTTTTGACCGTTAGTTATTTTTTAAAAGTGGACAACAAATTTTATCTAAGTTAGAGTATATCTCTAATTTTGAATTTTTTTTTTTTTTTTTTTTTTTTTTTTTTTTTTTATTATATTATAAAAAATTTTTTTTTTTTTTTTTTTTTTTTTTTTGAGAACATGTAAAAGAAATAACATTTCAACATTGAAAGATAATCCTAAGTGAACAACTTAGTAAAATATGAAAGACAAAACACTAAAATAAAACTTATAGTAAATCTTATTTCCAAATTTTCAATTCAACGGAATCGAAGGAAATTCGCCATCCCTTATTCGATCTCAAATTAACTTCGGTACTATAAAATCAACTACACGGATGTCTATTCCCGCACCAGGGACTGCAATATCCTCGTTCAAACATTGTCATCTTCCCTCTCAAGATCACAACAAAGCTATACACGTTGCACCTTCGAGAGAATCCATTCCCTTCAGTTATATTTACTTCAAAAATCTTTTTGTTATCTTTAGTGGTGGTGTTATAAGAGAAGCTGATGTACAACAACTTAAAAGATGCTGGCATTGCAGTCTTGATTAATTATGACAGTTCAAGAAATAAGGAGATCTGAGAGATGTTAGGCAATGATACCGGCAATTAGAAACAAACCGACATCCAATGCAAAGTTTAGCTTGATGTCTAATCCCAAGGATCCGCCCTAGGCCTAAGACCCTCTGTGGCATTTGCAGCGTAACATGGTAAAGTTATGCACAACTTAAATCAAACTTTTTTCATAAAATAAATATTGAGTACAAAATTTTCCAATCCAACGTCTAGAAATGCTTAATTTAGAAAAAAGTTATGACTATGTAAATGAATCATCTATCTTGGAAAGAATAGACTACGACAATGCGGTGACCAATTACTGAAGGAAGCAACTCGAGTAATACTCATAAATGTTTTATTGTAAATAATCGGATTTAACAACACCTCACAAACAAATTAATGTAAATGTTTTTCTTTATTCCAATACAATTTCAAGGTCAATCATCCCATATACAAAAGGATTGAAAGTGTATAGGTATTCTAACCATAATCTTAAGGTATTCAAATGACAAATTAAATAAAACTTTCAAGAGGGGTTCCAAAGTCACACCTAAAAATTTACCAACAACAGTGAAAAAAAAAAATCCATAAATTAAAGCCTATGCTCACTGATTTAAAACCTCATTTTTGTGGATTTGAACTACTAACCATAAGGAACATCTCTACAAAAATTCAACATGTTTGACAATTTTTAACTTTGACAAATGATGATTGCAAAAACTAGACATTTTTTGACCGTTAGATATTTTTAAAAGTGGACAACAAATTTTATCTAAGTTAGAGTATATCTCTAAATGAATTTTTTTTTTTTTTTTTTTTTTTTTTTTGTATATTATACTCTTCAAATAAAAAAATTTTTTTTTTTTTTTTTTTTTTTGAGAACATGTAAAAGAAATAAGATTGCAACATTGAAAGATAATCCTAAGTGAACAACTTAGTCAAATATAAAAGACAAAACACTAAAATAAAACTTACAGTAAAACTTATTTTCAAATTTCCAATTCAACGGGAATCGAAGGAAAGTCACCATCCCTTATTCGATCTCAAATTAACTTTATTACTATAAAATCAACTACACGGATGTCTATTCCTCGCACCAAGGACTGCAATATCCTCGTTCAAACATTGTCATCTTCTCTCTCAAGATCACAACAAAGCTATACACGTTGCACCTTCGAGAGAATTCATTCCCTTCAGTTATATTTACTTCAAGAATCTTTTTGTTATCTTTAGTGGTGGTGTTATAAGAAAAGTTGATGTACAACAACTTAAAGATCTTTGGCATTGCAGTCTTGATTAATTATGACAGTTCAAGAAATAAGGTGATCTGAGAGATGTTAGGCAATGATACCGGCAATTAGAAACAAACCGACATCCAATGCAAAGTTTAGCTTGATGTCTAATCCCAAGGATCCCGCCTAGGCCTAAGACCCTCCTGTGGCATTTGCAACGTAACATGGTAAAGTTATGCGCAACTTAAATCAAACTTTTTCATAAAATAAATATTGAGTACAAATTTTCCGATCCAACGTCTATAAATGCTTAATTTAGAAAAAAGTTATGGCTATGTAAATGAATCATCTATCTTGGAAAGAATAGACTGACAATGCGGTGACCAATTACAGAAGCAAGGCACTGAGTAATACTCATAAATGTTTTATTGTAAATAATCGGTAATTAGCAACACCTCACAAACAAATTAATGTAAATGTTTTTCTTTATTCTAATACAATTTCAAGGTCAATCATCCCATATACAAAAGGATTGAAAGTGTACAGGTATTCTAACCATAATCTTAAGGTATTCAAATGACAAATTAAATAAAACTTTCAAGAGGGGTTCCAAAGTCACACCTAAAAATTTACCAACAATAGTGAAAAAAAAATCCATAAATTAAAGCCTATATGCTCACTGATTTAAAACCTCATTTTTTGTGGATTTGAACTACTAACCATAAGGAACATCTCTACAAAAATTCAACATGTTTGACAATTTTTAACTTTGACAAATGATGATTGCAAAAACTAGACATTTTTTACCGTTAGATATTTTTCAAAAGTGGACAACAAATTTTATCTAAGTTAGAGTATATCTCTAAATGAATTTTTTTTTTTTTTTTTTTTTTTTTTTTTGTATATTATACTCTTCAAAAAAAAAATTTTTTTTTTTTTTTTTTTTGAGAACATGTAAAAGAAATAAGATTTCAACATTGAAAGATAATCCTAAGTGAACAACTTAGTCAAATATAAAAGACAAAACACTAAAATAAAACTTACAGTAAAACTTATTTTCAAATTTTCAATTCAACGGGAACCGAAGGAAATTCACCATCCCTAATTCGATCTCAAATTAACTTCGGTACTATAAAATCAACTACACGGATGTCTATTCCTCCTTTTGCACAAAGGGACTGCAATATCCTCGTTCAAACATTGTCATCTTTCCTCTCAAGATCACAACAAAGCTATACACGCGTTGCACACGCCGAGAGAATTCATTCCCTTCAGTTATATTTACTTCAAAGAATCTTTTTGTTATCTTTAGTGGTGGTGTTATAAGAAAAGGCGATGTACAACAACTTAAGAGATCTTTGGCATTGCAATCTTGATTAATTATGACAGTTCAAGAAATAAGGTGATCTGAGAGATGTTAGGCAATGATATTGGCAATTAGAAACAAACCGACATCCAATGCAAAGTTTAGCTTGATGTCTAATCCCAAGGATCCCGCCTAGGCCTAAGACCCTCCTGTGGCATTTGCAGCGTAACATGGTAAAGTTATCGCGAACTTAAATCAAACTTTTTCATAAAATAAATATTGAGTACAAATTTTCGATCCAAGCGTCTATAAATGCTTAATTTAGAAAAAGTTATGCTATGTAAATGAATCATCTATCTTGGAAAGAATAGGCTGACAATGCGGTGACCAATTACAGAAGCAAGGCACTGAGTAATACTCATAAATGTTTTATTGTAAATAATCGGTAATTAGCAACACCTCACAAACAAATTAATGTAAATTTTTTTCTTTATTCCAATACAATTTCAAGGTCAATCATCCCATATACAAAAAGATTGAAAGTGTACAGGTATTCTAACCATAATCTTAAGGTATTCAAATGACAAATTAAATAAAACTTTCAAGAGGGTTCCAAAGTCACACCTAAAAATTTACCAACAACAGTGAAAAAAAATCCATAAATTAAAGCCTATGCTCACTGATTTAAAACCTCATTTTTTGTGGATTTGAACTACTAACCATAAGGAACATCTCTACAAAAATTCAACATGTTTGACAATTTTTAACTTTGACAAATGATGATTGCAAAAACTAGACATTTTTGACCGTTAGTTATTTTTTTAAAAGTGGACAACAAATTTTATCTAAGTTAGAGTATATCTCTAAATGAATTTTTTACAAAAAAAAATTTTTTTTTTTTTTTTTTTTTTTTTATTATTTCAAATATTAAAAAAAAAAAATTTTTTTTTTTTTTTTTTTTTTGAGAACATGTAAAAGAAATAACATTTCAACATTGAAAGATAATCCTAAGTGAACAACTTAGTAAAATATGAAAGACAAAACACTAAAATAAAACTTATAGTAAACTTATTTCCAAATTTCCAATTCAGCGGGGAATCGAAGGAAAGTCACCATCCCTTATTCGATCTCAAATTAACTTCTTAGTACTATAAAATCAACTACACCGGATGTCTATTCCTCACGCACCAAGGACTGCAATATCCTCGTTCAAACATTGCCATCTTCTCTCTCAAGATCACAACAAAGCTATACGTTACACCCGAGAGAGAATCCATTCCCTTGAGTTATATTTACTTCAAGAATATTTTTGTTATCTTTAGTGGTGGTGTTGTTAAGAAAAGCTGATGTACAACAACTTAAAGATCTTTGGCATGCAGTCTTGATTAATTATGACAGTTCAAGAAATAAGGTGATCGAGAGAGATGTTAGGCAATGATACCGGCAATTAGAAACAAACCGACATCCAATGCAAAGTTTTTAGCTTGATGTCTAATCCCAAGGATCCGCCTAGGCCTAAGACCCTCATGTGGCATTTGCAGCGTAACATGGTAAAGTATGTGCAACTTAAATCAAACTTTTTCATAAAATAAATATTGAGTACAAATTTTCGATCCAACGTCTATAAATGCTTAATTTAGAAAAAAAGTTATGGCTATGTAAATGAATCATCTATCTTGGAAAAGAATAGGCTAACAATCGGTGACCAATTTCAAAAGCAAAGGCCTTTGAGTAATACTCATAAATGTTTTATTGTAAATAATCGGTAATTAGCAACACCTCACAAACAAATTAATGTAAATGTTTTTCTTTATTCCAATACAATTTCAAGGTCAATCATCCCATATACAAAAGGATTGAAAGTGTACAGGTATTCTAACCACAATCTGAAGGTATCTAAATGACAAATTAAATAAAACTTTCAAGAGGGGTTCCAAAGTCACACCTAAAAATTTACCAACAACAGTGAAAAAAAATCCATAAATTAAAGCCTATGCTCACTGATTTAAAACCTCATTTTTTTGTGGATTTGAACTACTAACCATAAGGAACATCTCTACAAAAATTCAACATGTTTGACAATTTTTAACTTTGACAAATGATGATTGCAAAAACTAGACATTTTTTGGCGGTTAGTTATTTTTTAAAAGTGGACAACAAATTTTATCTAAGTTAGAGTATATCTCTAAATGAATTTTTACAAAAAAAAAAATTTTTTTTTTTTTTTTTTTTTTTTTTTTATTATATTCTAAAATAAAATTTTTTTTTTTTTTTTTTTTTTTTTTTTTTTTTTTTAAAAAAAATGTAAAAATAACATTTCAACATTGAAAGATAATCCTAAGTGAACAACTTAGTAAAATATGAAAGACAAAACACTAAAAAAAAACTTATTGTAAATCTTATTTCCAAATTTCCAATTCAACGGGAATCGAACGAAAGTCGTCATCCTTTATTCGATCTCAAATGACAAATTAAATAAAACTTTCAAGGGGTTCCAAAGTCACACCTAAAAATGTACCAACAACAGTGAAAAAAAATCTAGAAATTAAAGCCTATGCTCAGTGATTTAAAACCTCATTTTTAGTGGATTTGAACTAATAACCATAATGAACATCTCTACAAAAATTCAACATGTTTGACAATTTTTAACTTTGACAAATGATGATTGCAAAAACTAGATATTTTTTTACCGTTAGAAATTTTTCAAACGTGGACAACAAATTTTATCTAAGTTAGAGTATATCTCTAAATAATTTTTTTTTTTTTTTTTTTTTTTTTTTTTTTTTTTTTTTTTTTTTTTTTCTTCAAAAATTTTTTTTTTTTTTTTTTTTTTTTTTGAGAACATGTAAAAGAAATAAGATTGCATCATTGAAAGATAATCCTAAGTGAACAACTTAGTCAAATATAAAAGACAAAACACTAAAATAAAACTTACAGTAAAACTTATTTTTAAATTTTCAATTCAACGGGAACCGAAGGAAATTCACCATCCCTAATTCGATCTCAAATTAACTCGGTACTACAAAATCAACTACACTGGATGTCTATTCCTCACGCACCAAAGACTGCAATATCCTCGTTCAAACATTGTCATCTTCTCTCTCAAGATCACAACAAAGCTATACACGTTTCACCTTCGAGAGAATCCATTCCCTTCAGTTATATTTACTTCAAAAATCTTTTTTGTTATCTTTAGTGGTGGTGTTATAAGAAAAGGATTGATGTACAACAACTTAAAAGATCTTTGGCATTGCAATCTTGATTAATTATCAGTTCAAGAAATAAGGTGATGATCCGAGAGATGTTAGGCAATGATGATTGGCAATTAGAAACAAAACCGACATCCAATGCAAAGTTTAGCTTGATGTCTAATCCCAAGGATCCCCTAGGCCTAAGACCCTCTGTGGCATTTCAACATGCGTAACATGGTAAAGTTATCGCATAACTTAAATCAAACTTTTTCATAAAATAAATATTGAGTACAAATTTTCCGATCCAACGTCTAGAAATGCTTTATTTAGAAAAAAAAAAGTTATGGCTATGTATGTAAATGAATCATCTATGGAAAAAAATAGGCTAACAATGCGGTGACCAATTACATAAGCAAGGAAATCTGAGTAATACTCATAAATGTTTTATTGTAAATAATCGGTAATTAGCAACACCTCACAAACAAATTAATGTAAATGTTTTTTTCTTTATTCCAATACAATTTCAAGGTCAATCATCCCATATACAAAAAAATTGAAAGTACACAGGTATTCTAACCATAATCTTAAGGTATTCAAATGACAAATTAAATAAAACTTTCAAGAGGGGTTCCAAAGTCACACCTAAAATTTACCAACAACGGTGAAAAAAAAATCCATAAATTAAAGCCTATGCTCACTGATTTAAAACCTCATTTTTTGTGGATTTGAACTACTAACCATAAGGAACATCTCTACAAAAATTCAACATGTTTGACAATTTTTAACTTTGACAAATGATGATTGCAAAAACTAGACATTTTTTACCGTTAGTTATTTTTCAAAAGTGGACAACAAATTTTATCTAAGTTTAGAGTATATCTCTAAATGTATATTTAAAAAATTTTTTTTTTTTTTTTTTTTTTTTTTTTATTTTTTACTCTTAAATAATTTTTTTTTTTTTTTTTTTTTTTTTTGAGAACATGTAAAAGAAATAAGATTGCAACATTGAAAGATAATCCTAAGTGAACAACTTAGTCAAATATAAAAGACAAAACACTAAAATAAAACTTACAGTAAAACTTATTTTCAAATTTCCAATTCAACGGGAATCGAAGGAAAGTCACCATCCCTTATTCGATCTCAAATTAACTTAGTACTACAAAATCAACTACACCAGATGTCTATTCCTCACGCACCAAGGACTGCAATATCCTTGTTCAAACATTGCCATCTTCTCTCTTAAGATCACAACAAAGCTATACACGTTTCACCTTCGAGAGAATTCATTCCCTTCAGTTATATTTACTTCAAGAATCTTTTTGTTATCTTTAGTGGTGGTGTTATAAGAAAAGCTGATGTACAACAACTTAAGAGATCTTTGGCATTGCGGGTCTTGATTAATTATGACAGTTCAAGAAATAAGGTGAGATGAGAGATGTTAGGCAATGATATTGGCAATTAGAAACAAACCGACACCCAATGCAAAGTTTAGCTTGATGTCTAATCCCAAGGATCCCGCCTAGGCCTAAGACCCTCATGTGGCATTTGCAACGTAACATGGTAAAGTTATGCGCAACTTAAATCAAACTTTTTCATAAAATAAATATTGAGTACAAATTTTCAGATCCAACGTCTATAAATGCTTAATTTAGAAAAAAGTTATGACTGTGTAAATGAATCATCTATCTTGGAAAGAATAGGCCGACAATCGGTGACCAATTCTGAAGCAAGGCACTGAGTAATACTCATAAATGTTTTATTGTAAATAATCGGTAATTAGCAACACCTCACAAACAAATTAATGTAAATGTTTTTCTTTATTCCAATACAATTTCAAGGTCAATCATCCCATATACAAAAGGATTGAAAGTGTACAGGTATTCTAACCATAATCTTAAGGTATTCAAATGACAAATTAAATAAAACTTTCAAGAGGGGTTCCAAAGTCACACCTAAAAATTTACCAACAACAGTGAAAAAAAATCCATAAATTAAAGCCTATGCTCACTGATTTAAAACCTCATTTTTTGTGGATTTGAACTACTAACCATAAGGAACATCTCTACAAAAATTCAACATGTTTGACAATTTTTAACTTTGACAAATGATGATTGCAAAAACTAGACATTTTTTGACCGTTAGTTATTTTTCAAAAGTGGACAACAAATTTTATCTAAGTTAGAGTATATCTCTAAATGAATTTTTACAAAAAAAAAAAAAAAAATTTTTTTTTTTTTTTTTTATATTATACTCTTCAAATAATTTTTTTTTTGGAGAACATGTAAAAGAAATTAGATTGCAACATTGAAAGATAATCATAAGTGAACAACTTAGTAAAATATAAAAGACAAAACACTAAAATAAAACTTATAGTAAATCTTATTTCCAAATTTCCAATTCAGCGGGGAATCGAAGGAAGTCACCATCCCTTATTCGATCTCAAATTAACTTCAATACTATAAAATCAACTACACCGGATGTCTATTCCTCACGCACCAAGGACTGCAATATCCTCGTTCAAACATTGTCATCTTCTCTCTCAAGATCACAACAAAGCTATACCGTTGCACCTCGAGAGAATTCCATTCCCTTTAGTTATATTTACTTCAAGAATCTTTTTGTTATCTTTAGTGGTGGTGTTATAAGAAAAGCTGATGTACAACAACTTAAAAGATCTTTGGCATTGCAGTCTTGATTAATTATGACAGTTCAAGAAATAAGGTGATCGAGAGATGTTAGGCAATGATACGGCAATTAGAAACAAACCGACACCCAATGCAAAGTTTAGCTTGATGTCTAATCCCAAGGATCCCCCTAGGCCTAAGACCCTCTGTGGCATTTGCAGCGTAACATGGTAAAGTTATGCGCAACTTAAATCAAACTTTTTCATAAAATAAATATTGAGTACAAATTTTTCGATCCAACGTCTAGAAATGCTTAATTTAGAAAAAGTTATGACTATGTAAATGAATCATCTATCTTGGAAAGAATAGACCGACAATCGCGGTGACCAATTACAGGAAGCAAAGGCTTCGAGTAATACTCATAAATGTTTTATTGTAAATAATCGGTAATTAGCAACACCTCACAAACAAATTAATGTAAATGTTTTTCTTTATTCCAATACAATTTCAAGGTCAATCATCCCATATACAAAAGGATTGAAAGTGTATAGGTATTCTAACCATAATCTTAAGGTATTCAAATGACAAATTAAATAAAACTTTCAAGAGGGGTTCCAAAGTCACACCTAAAAATTTACCAACAACAGTGAAAAAAAATCCAGAAATTAAAGCCTATGCTCACTGATTTAAAACCTCATTTTTTGTGGATTTGAACTACTAACCATAAGGAACATCTCTACAAAAATTCAACATGTTTGACAATTTTTAACTTTGACAAATGATGATTGCAAAAACTAGACATTTTTTTACCGTTAGATATTTTCAAAAGTGGACAACAAATTTTATCTAAGTTAGAGTATATCTCTAAATGATTTTTTTTTTTTTTTTTTTTTTTTTTTTTTTTATTATACTCTTCAAATAAAATTTTTTTTTTTTTTTTTTTTTTTTTTTGAGAACATGTAAAAGAAATAAGATTGCAACATTGAAAGATAATCCTAAGTGAACAACTTAGTCAAATATAAAAGACAAAACACTAAAATAAAACTTACAGTAAAACTTATTTTCAAATTTTCAATTCAACGGGAATCGAAGGAAAGTCACCATCCCTTATTGATCTCAAATTAACTTCGATACTACTAAAAAATCAACTACACGGATGTCTATTCCTCACGCACCAAGGGACTGCAATATCCTCGTTCAAACATTGTCATCTTCTCTCTCAAGATCACAACAAAGCTATACCGTTTGCACCTTTGAGAGAATTCATTCCCTTGAGTTATATTTACTTCAAGAATCTTTTTGTTATCTTTAGTGGTGGTGTTATAAGAAAAGCTGATGTACAACAACTTAAAGATCTTTGGCATTGCAGTCTTGATTAATTATGACAGTTCAAGAAATAAGGTGATCGAGAGATGTTAGGCAATGATACCGGGCAATTAGAAACAAACCGACATCCAATGCAAAGTTTAGCTTGATGTCTAATCCCAAGGAGGATCCCCTAGGCCTAAGACCCTCATGTGGCATTTGCAACGTAACATGGTAAAGTTATGCGCAACTTAAATCAAACTTTTTCATAAAATAAATATTGAGTACAAATTTTCCGATCCAACGTCTATAAATGCTTAATTTAGAAAAAAAAAGTTATGGCTATGTAAATGAATCATCTATCTTGGAAAGAATAGACTAACAATGCGGTGACCAATTACAGAAGCAAGGCACTGAGTAATACTCATAAATGTTTTATTGTAAATAATCGGTAATTAGCAACACCTCACAAACAAATTAATGTAAATGTTTTTCTTTATTCCAATACAATTTCAAGGTCAATCATCCCATATACAAAAGGATTGAAAGTGTACAGGTATTCTAACCATAATCTTAAGGTATTCAAATGACAAATTAAATAAAACTTTCAAGAGGGTTCCAAAGTCACACCTAAAAATTTACCAACAACAGTGAAAAAAATCCATAAATTAAAGCCTATGCTCACTGATTTAAAACCTCATTTTTTGTGGATTTGAACTACTAACCATAAGGAACATCTCTACAAAAATTCAACATGTTTGACAATTTTTAACTTTGACAAATGATGATTGCAAAAACTAGACATTTTTTACCGGTTAGTTATTTTTTAAAAGTGGACAACAAATTTTATCTAAGTTAGAGTATATCTCTAAATGAATTTTTTAAAAAAAAAAAAATTTTTTTTTTTTTTTTTTTTTTTTTTTTGTATATTATACTCTTCGAATAATTTTTTTTTTTTTTTTTTTTTTTTTTTTTTTTGAGAACATGTAAAAGAAATAACATTTCAACATTGAAAGATAATCCTAAAGTGAACAACTTAGTAAAATATGAAAGACAAAACACTAAAATAAAACTTATAGTAAATCTTATTTCCAAATTTCCAATTCAGCGGGAATCGAAGGAAAGTCGCCATCCCTTATTCGATCTCAAATTAACTCAGTACTATAAAATCAACTACACCGGATGTCTATTCCTCACGCACCAAGGACTGCAATATCCTCGTTCAAACATTGTCATCTTCCCTCTCAAGATCACAACAAAGCTATACACGTTGCACCTTCGAGAGAATCCATTCCCTTTAGTTATATTTACTTCAAGAATCTTTTTGTTATCTTTAGTGGTGTTGTTATAAGAGAAGCTGATGTACAACAACTTAAAAGATGTTGGCATTGCAATCTTGATTAATTATGACAGTTCAAGAAATAAGGTGATCTGAGAGATGTTAGGCAATGATACCGGCAATTAGAAACAAACCGACACCCAATGCAAAGTTTAGCTTGATGTCTAATCCCAAGGATCCCGCCTAGGCCTAAAGACCCTCCTATGGCATTTTGCAGCGTAACATGGTAAAGTTATGCTTAACTTAAATCAAACTTTTTCATAAAATAAATATTGAGTACAAATTTTCCGATCCAACGCGTCTAGAAATGCTTAATTTAGAAAAAAAGTTATGGCTATGTAAATGAATCATCTATCTTGGAAAGAATAGACTAACAATCGGTGACCAATTACTGAAGCAAGGCACTGAGTAATACTCATAAATGTTTTATTGTAAATAATGGTAATTAGCAACACCTCACAAACAAATTAATGTAAATGTTTTTCTTTATTCCAATACAATTTCAAGGTCAATCATCCCATATACAAAAGGATTGAAAGTGTACATGTATTCTAACCATAATCTTAAGGTATTCAAATGACAAATTAAATAAAACTTTCAAGAGGGGTTCCAAAGTCACACCTAAAAATGTACCAACAACAGTGAAAAAAAATCCAGAAATTAAAGCCTATGCTCACTGATTTAAAACCTCATTTTTAGTGGATTTGAACTACTAACCATAAGGAACATCTCTACAAAAATTCAACATGTTTGACAATTTTTAACTTTGACAAATGATGATTGCAAAAACTAGATATTTTTTGACCGTTAGATATTTTTCAAAAGTGGACAACAAATTTTATCTAAGTTAGATTATATCTCTAAATGATTTTTTTTTTAAAAAATTTTTTTTTTTTTTTTTTTTTTTATATTATACTCTTCAAATAAATTTTTTTTTTTTTTTTTTTTTTTTTTTTTTGAGAACATGTAAAAGAAATAAGATTGCAACATTGAAAGATAATCCTAAGTGAACAACTTAGTCAAATATAAAAGACAAAACACTAAAATAAAACTTACAGTAAAACTTATTTTCAAATTTTCAATTCAACGGGAACCGAAGGAAATTCACCATCCCTAATTCGATCTCAAATTAACTCGGTACTACAAAATCAACTACACCGGATGTCTATTCCTCACGCACCAAAGACTGCAATATCCTCGTTCAAACATTGCCATCTTCTCTCTCAAGATCACAACAAAGCTATACACGTTGCACCTTCGAGAGAATTCATTCCCTTCAGTTATATTTACTTCAAGAATCTTTTTGTTATCTTTAGTGGTGGTGTTATAAGAAAAGCTGATGTACAACAACTTAAAAGATGCTGGCATTGCAGTCTTGATTAATTATGACAGTTCAAGAAATAAGGTGATCTGAGAGATGTTAGGCAATGATACCGGCAATTAGAAACAAACCGACACCCAATGCAAAGTTTAGCTTGATGTCTAATCCCAAGGATCCCGCCTAGGCCTAAGACCCTCTGTGGCATTTGCAGCGTAACATGTAAAAAGTTATGTGAACTTAAATCAAACTTTTTCATAAAATAAATATTGAGTACAAATTTTCAGATCCAACGTCTAGAAATGCTTTATTTAGAAAAAAGTTATGACTGTGTAAATGAATCATCTATCTTGGAAAGAATAGGCTAACAATGTGGTGACCAATTACAGAAGCAAGGCAATGAGTAATACTCATAAATGTTTTATTGTAAATAATCGGTAATTAGCAACACCTCACAAACAAATTAATGTAAATGTTTTTCTTTATTCCAATACAATTTCAAGGTCAATCATCCCATATACAAAAGGATTGAAAGTGTACAGGTATTCTAACCATAATCTTAAGGTATTCAAATGACAAATTAAATAAAACTTTCAAGAGGGGTTCCAAAGTCACACCTAAAAATTTACCAACAACAGTGAAAGAAAATACAGAAATTAAAGCCTATACTCACTGATTTAAAACCTCATTTTTTATGGATTTGAACTACTAACCATAAGGAACTTCTCTACAAAAATTCAACATGTTTGACAATTTTTAACTTTGACAAATGATGATTGCAAAAACTAGACATTTTTTGACCGTTAGATATTTTTCAAAAGTGGACAACAAATTTTATCTAAGTTAGAGTATATCTTCTCTAAAATTTTTTTTTTTTTTTTTTTTTTTTTTTTTTTTGTATATTATACTCTTCAAATAAAAGATTTTTTTTTTTTTTTTTTTTTTTTGAGAACATGTAAAAGAAATAAGATTGCAACATTGAAAGATAATCCTAAGTGAACAACTTAGTCAAATATAAAAGACAAAACACTAAAATAAAACTTACAGTAAAACTTATTTTCAAATTTCCAATTCAACGGGAATCGAAGGAAATTCACCATCCCTTATTCGATCTCAAATTAACTCAGTACTACAAAATCAACTACACCGGATGTCTATTCCTCGAAAAAGGACTTGCAATATCCTCGTTCAAACATTGCCATCTTCTCTCTCAAGATCACAACAATGCTATACACGTTGCACCTTTGAGAGAATTCATTTTCTTCAGTTATATTTACTTCAAGAATCTTTTTGTTATCTTTAGTGGTGGTGTTATAAAGAAAGCTGATGTGTACAACAACTTAAGAGATCTTTGGCATTTGAGTCTTGATTAATTATGACAGTTCAAGAAATATGGTGATCGAGAGATGTTAGGCAATGATTGGCAATTAGAAACAAACCGACATCCAATGCAAAGTTTAGCTTGATGTCTAATCCCAAGGATCCGCCCTAGGCCTAAGACCCTCTGTGGCATTTGCAGCGTAACATGGTAAAGTTATCATAACTTAAATCAAACTTTTTCATAAAATAAATATTGAGTACAAATTTTCCGATCCAACGTCTATAAATGCTTAATTTAGAAAAAAGTTATGGCTATGTAAATGAATCATCTATCTTGGAAAGAATATACTGACAATGCGGTGACCAATTACAGAAGCAAGGCACTGAGTAATACCCATTAATATTTTATTGTAAATTATCGGTAATTAGCAACACCTCACAAACAAATTAATGTAAATGTTTTTCTTTATTCCAATACAATTTCAAGGTCAATCATCCCATATACAAAAGGATTGAAAGTGTACAGGTATTCTAACCATAATCTTAAGGTATTCAAATTACAAATTAAATAAAACTTTCAAGAGGGGTTCCAAAGTCACACCTAAAAATTTGCCAACAACAGTGAAAAAAAATCCAGAAATTAAAGCCTATGCTCACAGATTTAAAACCTCATTTTTTTGTGGATTTGAACTACTAACCATAAGGAACATCTCTACAATAATTCAACATGTTTGACAATTTTTAACTTTGACAAATGATGATTGCAAAAACTAGACATTTTTTTACCGTTAGTTATTTTTTAAAAGTGGACAACAAATTTTAACTAAGTTAGAGTATATTCTCTTAATGAATTTTAAAAAAAAAAAAAAATCCAATTTTTTTTTTCTTTTTTTTGTATATTATACTCTTCAAATAAAAGTTTTTTTTTTTTTTTTTTTTTTTTTTTTTGAGAACATGTAAAAGAAATAAGATTTCAACATTGAAAGATAATCCTAAGTGAACAACTTAGTCAAATATGAAAGACAAAACACTAAAATAAAACTTATAGTAAAACTTATTTCCAAATTTCCAATTCAACAGGAATCGAAGGAAAGTCGCCATCCTTTATTCGATCTCAAATTAACTCAGTACTATAAAATCAACTACACCGGATGTCTATTCCTCACGCACCAAGGACTGCAATATCCTTATTCAAACATTGTCATCTTCCCTCTAAAGATCACAACAAAGCTATACACGTTGCACCTTCGAGAGAATCCATTCCCTTCTGTTATATTTGCTTCAAGAATCTTTTTGTTATCTTTAGTGGTGGTGTTATAAGAGAAGCTGATGTACAACAACTTAAATGATGCTGACATTGCAGTCTTGATTAATTATGACAGATCAAAAAATAAGGTGATCTGAGAGATGTTAGGCAATGATACCGGCAATTAGAAACAAACCGACACCCAATGCAAAGTTTAGCTTGATGTGTAATCCCAAGGATCCCGCCTTAGGCCTAAGACCTTCCTGTGGCATTTGCAACGTAACATGGTAAAGTTATGCACAACTTAAATCAAACTTTTTCATAAAATAAATATTGAGTACAAATTTTCCGATCCAACGTCTAGAAATGCTTAATTTAGAAAAAAGTTAGGACTATGTAAATGAATCATCTATCTTGGAAAGAATAGACTGATTGTGAAGACTCAAATTCTCGTTAAGGGTATTTTTGTAAATTTCATATCAAATCTAGGGTCGTTTATGTAAATTGGTCGTCTGGTTTATATTTCAAAGCGTCGTAACTTAATTAAACTTAACTCCGACTTCGTAAGTCACGTTAGGTAAGCGACCCATATCACAAAAAATTTGACAAAATGCGGTTAGCGGCTTCTATAAATAAACAAGCGGGTACAAGTTAACAGCTTACACGCATGAGTGGGTCATCGTTATAGCATGTGGTGGGATACAATGTAGGAAATTAAATTTAAGTGGGAGGGGCCGGTAAAAATAATCACGACGCGAAGTCAAATGAGTTAGTGGTTCGGAGTGAATTATGACCTTAAGCCTAATTGGGATATATTGGGCTTGGGCCTTAATAACTTAAAACAAAAAAATCTGCCCAAACCAAACAAACACCAAATCGCACGAAATATTTTTCGCCCCAAATTTTATCAATTCGTCCACCTCTTGAAAACCTAGGAGAGAGAAAATTCATTCTCCTAAATTCAATCGACCCAAACCCAAATTTCTCGCACCCAATACTTAGAAATCGTGAATTCAAGTGTGGAGATGCAAAAATTATTGGAATTTCATTGGATCGCAAAGAAAGGTGAGGGTGATTTCGTCTCAATAAGATAATTAGATTTAAATTTCGATGGAATTGAGTATATTGATGAAAACTCATTTTATGTGCTATCTTTTTCCTGTTGTGTGATATTTGCTTGTTTTCATTGATTGGTGTGATATTTTCATCTTTCTTTTGACATGTTACATATTTTGCTTGACACACTTTTTGCCGTAGTGTTAGCTAAATTTTTTCTCAAGCTTCACATGTATTTTCTTTCTTCATCTCTTGACATTTTGAGTAGAAAGCATCCTTCTGTTTGGGGGTGGTAAGAACCTGAAGCAAAATTTACGTAGTTTTTAGGTTGTATAAAGCTTCTTTATGAATAAGTGTACTTAGTCATAAAGTCTTCTTTCCTTTTCTATGATGAAAATTTTCTATAATTCTCACACTAGTATTCGAATTAGGATTTGTTCTTAGAAACTTAATATAATATGTAGGCAGTAGTTTTTACATCTCTTCAAGAAAATTCATGCACGGAATATCATTGACAGCATAATTTATACATTTTCCAGGTTTCAAATACCGACTTGATCATGTCAGGGATATTTTATGTGATGCATTTCGGAGGGCTGGAGTACAAGTGAAGAAGGAGGCTCCCGTGAATTTTTTCATTGATCCGAATGAGGGAAGATCAACACTTCGGCCTGCAGATGTATTGGTCTATAGTTGGTTTGAGTGCGTTGAAGTAACGTGAGCCTCTCCATTGGTAGGGCTTGGGAATGGAGTCTTTGAAGTGGGAGAACCAGCTAATAGAGCAATAGCAGGGAAGATTAGGAAACACGAGTTTCGAAACTTTTCATTCCGTTCAGTTTCAAAACTTTTGGTTGCTTTGCACAACAATCTATTAAGTTCCTTAAGTGATTGCAGAAAGTTATGGACTACTACCTAATGGTAGCTGGGTCTAACGAGTTTGTATTTAGGAGGATAGGATTTGCAGTTCAGAAAGGACTTGCGTCACAGTTTGTTGCACGTTTGTCCTAATTATTTGTAAAACTTGTTATCATTATAAATAAAATTTCCACTTAAAAACAACAACAAAACCAACATTTTCTTTTATTCGAAGAGAATATACGACAAACAAAAAATTAAAACATTTTCTTTTATTTGATGAGTATATACTATAAATAAACAAATAAAAATAATAACAACAACAACAACATTTTATTTTATTCGAAGGGTATATACTACAAAAAAACTAAAAAAAAAACATTTTCTTTTATTTGAAGAGTATATACTATAAATAAATTAAAAAAAAACATTTTCTTTTATTCGAAGAGTATATACTAAAAAAAACCCTATAAAAAGAAAACAAATAAAAAATTCACAAAAGCAAAGCTAACTAAACTTATTCTGCTAAAATACAGTCGCGTGCACTACTCTAAAAGCTCCAAACAACTTCCACTATTGAAATTTGCGCCATCAATTCAAAATATACGTGTTGCTCTAACTACCTTGTGAAACATCCTTGCATATGTTCTACCTCATTACAAAGTCACGATCTTCATCTAGAAATCTGAAGTTAAAAAACCAATCTTGAAAAACTTAAGTTTTCGCGCACATACCACGTAAAAGTGTTCAGACAAAAGCACATGTCTCAATTTACGTGCTTTCTCTTTCCTATTGTGTGATAACACGAGGAGGCTTTTAAAGTTAACCAGCATTGTTTCACTCCGTTCAGTTTCAACACTGTTGGTTTCTTGGCACAACAATTTGTTAAGCTCCTTAAGTGATTGCAGATAGTTATGGACTACAACCTAAAGATAGCTGGTTCTAACGTGTTTGTATTTAGGAGGATAGGATTTGCAGTTCAGAAAGGACTTGCGTCACAGCTTGTTGCACGCTTGTCCTAATTATTTGTAAAACTTGTTATCATTATAAATAAAATTTCAACTTAAAAACAACAACAAAACCAACATTTTCTTTTATTCGAAGAGAATATACTACAAAAAAAAAAAACATTTTCGTTTATTTGAATAGTATATACTATAAATAAAAAATAATAAAAAACTAACAACAACAACAACAACAACATTTTCTTTTATTCGAAGAGTATATACTACAAAAAAAAACAATTTCTTTTATTTGAAGAGTATATACTATAAATAAAAAAATAAGAAAAATAACAACAACAACAACAACGTTTTCTTTTATTCGAAGAGTATATACCACAAAAAAACAAAAAAAAAAAAAAAAAAAACATCATTTTCTTTTTTTCGTAGATTATCCACTACAAAAACAAAAGAAAATAATAAAAATAAAACCCAATAACAATAAGACAAATAAAAAACTCACAAAAGCAAAGCAAACTGAATTTATTCTACTCAAATACAGTCGCGTGCACTACTCTAAAACCACCGAACAACTTCTACTATTGAAGTTTGCGCCATCAATTCAAAATATACATGTTGGTCTAACTACCTTGTGAAATATTCTTGCATATGTTCTACCTCATTACAAAGTCACAATATTCATCTAGGAAATCTGAAGTTAAAAAACCCATCTTGAAAAACTTAAGTTTTCCCGCACATACCACGTAAGAGTGTTTAGAAAAAAGCACATGTCTCAATTTATGTGCTTTCTCTTTCCTATTGTGTGATAACACGAGGAGGCTTTTAGAGTTAACCAACATTGTTTCATTCCGTTCAGTTTCGACACTGTTGGTTTCTTGGCACAACAATCTGTTAAGCACCTTAAGTGGTTGCAGATGGTTATGGACTACAACATAAAGATAGCTGGTTCTAACGTATTTGTATTTAGGAGGATAGGATTTGCAGTTCAAAAAAGACTTGCGTCATGACTTGTCAGACGCTTGTCCTAATTATTTGTAAAACTTGTTATCATTATAAATAAAATTTCAACTTAAAACAACAACAAAACCAACATTTTCTTTTATTCGAAGAGAATATACAACAAAAAAAAACATTTTCTTTTATTTGAAGAGTATATACTATAAATAAAAAAAATAAAAAAATAACAACAACAACAACAACAACAACAACAACAACATTTTCTTTTATTCGAAGAGTATATACTACAAAAAATTAAAAAAAAAACAATTTCTTTTATTTGAAGAGTATATACTATAAATAAAAAAAATAAGAAAATAACAACAACAACAACAACAACATTTTTTTTTTTATTCAAGAGTATATATAAAAAAAAAAACTAAAATGAAAAAAAAAAAAAAAAAAAAAAAAAAAAAACAACAAAAACATCATCACTTTCTTTTTTACGAAGATTATCCACTACAAAAACAAAAAAAATAAAAAAATAAAATAAAACCCTATAAAAATAAGACAAATCAAAAACTCACAAAAGCAAAGCTAACTGAACTTATTCTGCTCAAATACAGTCGCGTACTACTCTAAAACCTCCAAACAAGTTCCACTATTGAAGTTTGGGCCATCAATTCAAAATATACATGTTGGTCTAACTACCTTGTTAAACATTCTTCCATATGTTCTACCTCATTACAAAGTCACGATCTTCATCTAGGAAATCTGAAGTTAAAAAACCCATCTTGAAAAAACTAAGTTTTCACGCACATACCACGTAAGAGTGTTCAGACAAAAGCACATGTCTTATTTTATGTGCTTTCTATTTCCTATTGTGTGATAACATGAGGAGGCATGTAGAGTTAACCAGCATTGTTTCATTCCGTTCAGTTTCAACACTGTTAGTTTCTTGGCACAACAATCTGTTATGCTCCTTAAGTGATTGCAGATAGTTATGGACTACAACCTAATGACAGTTGGTTCTAACGAGTTTGTTTTCAAGAGGATAGGATTTGCAGTTCCGAAAGGACTTGCGTCACAGATTGTTGCACGTTTGTCCAAATTATTTGTAAAATTTGTAATCATTATAAATAAAATTTCCACTAAAAAACAACAACAAAACCAACATTTTCTTTTATTGAAGAAAATATACAACAACAAAAAAAACATTTTCTTTTATTTGAAGAGTATATACTATAAATAAAAAAAATAAAAAAATAACAACAACAACAACAACAACAACAACAATATTTTCTTTTATTCGAAGAGTATATACTACAAAAAACCTATTAAAAAAAAATCAACATCATAATTTTCTTTTTTTTCGTAGATTATCCACTACAAAAACAAAAAAAAATAATAAAAATAAAACCCTATAAAAATAAGACAAATCAAAAACTCACAAAAGCAAAGCTAACTGAACTTATTCTGCTCAAATACAGTCGCGTGCACTACTCTAAAACCTCCAAACAACTTCCATTATTGAAGTTTGCGCCATCAATTCAAAATATACGTGTTGGTCTAACTACCTTGTGAAACATTCTTGCATATGTTCTACCTCATTACAATGTCACGGTCTTCATCTAGGAAATCTGAAGTTAAAAAACCCATCTTGAAAAAATTAAGTTTTCACGCACATAAAACGTAAGAGTGCTCAGACAAAAGCACGTCTTATTTTATGTGCTTTCTCTTTCCTATTGTGTGATAACATGAGGAGGCTTGTAGAGTTAACCAGCATTGTTTCATTCCGTTCAGTTTCAACACTGTTAGTTTCTTGGCACAACAATCTGTTAAGCTCCTTAAGTGATTGCAGATAGTTATGGACTACAACCTAATGACAGTTGGTTCTAACGAGTTTGTATTCAGGAGGATAGGATTTGCAGTTCAGAAAGGACTTGCGTCACAGTTTGTTGCACGTTTGTCCTAATTATTTGTAAAATTTGTAATCATTATAAATAAAATTTCTACTAAAAAACAAAAACAAAACCAACATTTTCTTTTATTCGAAGAGAATATACAAAAAAAAAACATTTTCTTTTATTTGAAGAGTATATACTATAAATAAAAAAAATAAAAAAACAACAACAACAACAACAACAACAACAACAACAACATTTTATTTTATTCGAAGAGTATATACTACAAAAAAAAAAAAAAAAAAAAAACAAACAACATCATTTTTTTTTTCGTAGATTATCCACTACAAAACAAAAAAAAAATAATAAAAATAAAACCCTATAAAAATAAGATAAATCAAAAACTCACAAAAGCAAAGCTAACTGAACTTATTCTACTCAAATATAGTCGCGTGCACTACTCTAAAAGCTCCAAACAACTTCCACTATTGAAGTTTGCGCCATCAATTCAAAATATACATGTTGGTCTAACTACCTTGTGAAACATTCTTGCATATGTTCTACCTCATTACAAAGTCACGATCTTCATCTAGGAAATCTGAAGTTAAAAAACCCATCTTCAAAAAAATAAGTTTTCACGCACATACCACGTAAGAATGTTCAGACAAAAGCACATGTCTTATTTTATGTGCTTTCTATTTCCTATTGTGTGATAACATGAGGAGGCTTGTAGAGTTAACCAGCATTGTTTCATTCCGTTTAGTTTAGACATTGTTGGTTTCTTGGCACAACAATCTGTTAAGCTCCTTAAGTTATTGCAGAAAGTTATGGACTACAACCTAATGACAGTTGCTTCTAACGAGTTTGTATTCAAGAGGATAGGATTTGCAGTTCAGAAAGGACTTGCGTCACAGCTTGTTGCACCCTTGTCCTAATTATTTGTAAAATTTTTTATCATTATAAATAAAATTTCCACTTAAAAACAACAACAAAACCAACATTTTCTTTTATTCGAAGAGAATATACAACAAAAAAAAACATTATCTTTTATTTGAAGAGTATTTAGTATAAATAAAAAAATAAAAAAATAACAATAACAACAACAACATTTTCTTTTATTCGAAGAGTATATACTACAAAAAAACTAAAAAAAAACACATCATCATCATTTTATTTTTTTCGTAGATTATCCACTACAAAAACAAAAACAAAAAATAAATAAATAAAAAATAAAAAATAAAACTCCAAAAAAATAAAACAAATCAAAAACTCACAAAATCAAAGCTAACTAAACTTATTCTGCTCAAATACAGTCGCGTGCACTACTCTAAAAGCTCCAAACATGTTCCATTATTGAAGTTTGCGCCATCAATTCAAAATATACATGTTGGACTAACTACCTAGTGAAACATTCTTCCCTATGTTCTACCTCATTACAAAGCCACGTTCTTCAACTAGGAAATATGAAGTTAAAAAACCCATCTTGAAAAAATTAACTTTTCACGCACATACCACGTAAGAGTGTTCAGACAAAAGCACATGTCTTATTTTATGTGCTTTCTCTTTCCTATTGTGTGATAATATGAGGAGCCTTTTAGATGTATTTGTCTACAGTTGGTTTGATGGGAGGCATGCGTGTGTTGATGTAACTTGAGCATCTCCGTTGGTAAGTCATGGGAATGGAGTCTTTGAGGTGGGAGAACCAGCTAATAGAGCAACAGTAGGAAAGATTGGGAAACACGAGGAGGCTTCTAGAGCTAACCAACATTGGTTCATTTTGTTCAGTTTCGACAATGTTGGTTTCTTGGCACAACAATCTGTTAAGCTCCATAAGTGATTGCAGAAAGTTATGGACTACAACTTAATGACAGTTGGTTCTAACGAGTTTGTATTCAAGAGGATAGGATTTGTAGTTCAGAAAGGACTTGCGTCACAGCTTGTTGCACGCTTGTCCTAATTATTTGTAAAATTTGTTATCATTATAAATAAAATTTCCACTTAAAAATAACAACAAAACCAACATTTTCTTTTATTCGAAGAGAATATACAACAAAAAAAAACATTTTCTTTTATTTGAAGAGTATTTAGTATAAATAAAAAAATAACAATAACAAGAACAACATTTTCTTTTATTCGAAGAGTATATACTACCAAAAAAAAAAAAAACCATCATCATTTTATTTTTTTCGTAGATTATCCACTACAAAAACAAAAACAAAAAAAAAACACCCAAAAAAATAAAACAAATCAAAAACTCACAAAAGCAAAGCTAACTGAACTTATTACGCTTCAAATCTGATCAAGTGCACTACTCTAAAAGCTCCAAACAGCTTCCACTATTGAAGTTTGCGCCATTAATTCAGAATATACATGTTGGTCTAACTACCTTGTGAAATATTCTTCCATATGTTCTACCTCATTACAAAACCACGATCTTCATCTAGGAAATCTAAAGTTAAAAAACCCATCTAGAAAAAATTAACTTTTCACGTACATACCACGTAAGAGTGTTCAGACAAAAGCACATGTCTCATTTTATGTGCTATCTTTTTCCTGTTGTGTGATATTTGCTTGTTTTCATTGATTGGTGTGATATTTTCATCTTTCTGTTGACATGTTACATATTTTGCTCGACACACTTTTTGCCGCAGTGTTAGCTAAAATTTTTCTCAAACTTCACATGTATTTTCTTTCTTCATCTCTTGACATTTTGAGGAGAAAGCATCCTTCTGTTTGGGGATGGTAAGAACCTGAAGCAAAATTTACGTAGTTTTTAGGTTGTATAAAGCTTCTTTATGAATAAGTGTACTTAGTGATAAAGTCTTCTTTCCTTTTCTATGATGAAAATTTTCTATAATTCTCACACTAGTATTCGAATTAGGATTTGTTCTTAGAAACTTAATATAATATGTACGCAATAGTTTTTACATCTCTTCAAGAACATTCATGCACGGAGTATCATTGACAGCATAATTTATACATTTTCCAGGTTTCAAATACCGACTTTATCATGTCAGGGATATTTTATGTGATGCATTTCGGAGGGCTGGAGTACAAGTGAAGAAGGATGCTCCCGTGAATTTTTTCATTGATCCGAATGAGGGAAGATCAACACTTCGGCCTGCAGATGTATTGGTCTATAGTTGGTTTGAGTGGAGGCATGAGTGCGTTGAAGTAACGTGAGCCTCTCCATTGGTAGGGCTTGGGAATAGAGTCTTTGAAGTGGGAGAACCAGCTAATAGAGCAATAGCAGGGAAGATTGGGAAACACGAGGAGGCTTCTAGAACTAACCAGCATTGTTTCATTCCGTTCAGTTTCGAAACTTTTGGTTTCTTGGCACAACAATCTATTAAGCTCCTTAAGTGATTCCAGAAAGTTATGGACTACTACCTAATGGTAGCTGGGTCTAACGAGTTTGTATTCAGGAGGATAGGATTTGCAGTTCAGAAAGGACTTGCGTCACAGTTTGTTGCACGTTTGTCCTAATTATTTGTAAAACTTGTTATCATTATAAATAAAATTTTCACTTTAAAACAACAACAAAACCAACATTTTCTTTTATTCGAAGAGAATATACGACAAACAAAAAAATAAAAACATTTAATTTTATTTGATGAGTATATACTATAAATAAACAAATAAAAAATAATAACAACAACAACAACATTTTATTTTATTCGAAGGGTATATACTACAAAAAAAAACTAAAAAAAACATTTTCTTTTATTTGAAGAGTATATACTATAAATAAATTAAAAAAAAAAACAACATCTTCTTTTATTTGAAGAGTATATACTAAAAAAAACCCTATAAAAAGAAAACAAATAAAAAATTCACAAAAGTAAAGCTAACTGAACTTATTCTGCTAAAATACAGTCGCGTGCACTACTCTAAAAGCTCCAAACAACTTCCACTATTGAAATTTGCGCCATCAATTCAAAATATACGTGTTGCTCTAACTACCTTGTGAAGCATCCGTGCATATGTTCTACCTCATTACAAAGTCACGATCTTCATCTAAGAAATCTGAAGTTAAAAAACCAATCTTGAAAAACTTAAGTTTTCGCGCACATACCACGTAAAAGTGTTCAGACAAAAGCACATGTCTCAATTTATGTGCTTTCTCTTTCCTATTGTGTGATAACACGAGGAGGCTTTTAAAGTTAACCAGCATTGTTTCACTCCGTTCAGTTTCAACACTGTTGGTTTCTTGGAACAACAATCTGTTAAGCTCCTTAAGTGATTGCAGATAGTTATGGACTACAACCTAAAGATAGCTGGTTCTAACGTGTTTGTATTTAGGAGGATAGGATTTGCAGTTAAGAAAGGACTTGTGTCTCAGCTTGTTGCACGCTTGTCCTAATTATTTGTAAAACTTGTTATCATTATAAATAAAATTTCAACTTAAAAACAACAACAAAACCAACATTTTCTTTTATTCGAAGAGAATATACTAAAAAAAAAAACATTTTCGTTTATTTGAATAGTATATACTATAAATAAAAAATAATAAAAAACTAACAACAACAACAACAACATTTTCTTTTATTCGAAGAGTATATACTACAAAAAAAAAACAACAACAACAATTTCTTTTATTTGAAGAGTATATACTATAAATAAAAAAAATAAGAAAATAACAACAACAACAACAACAACAACAACAACGTTTTCTTTTATTCGTAGAGTATAACTCGGCGGAGACTATCCAAGCATTAGAGGAGAAACACCCAGTGCGACAACCACCTGTGAGACCAACTGTTCCTTTTGCCGAGCCTCCTTTATTTGTAGAGAGAAATACCCTTTTGTCATGCATTAGGTCATTTCCGAAAGGCACTTCTTGTGGCCGGGATGGTCTCCGAGCTCAGCATTTGTTGGATGCTATGAGTGGTGCTGCAGCAGCTATATCGTCTGATTTGCTAGATGCATTGACCCCTGTGGTGAATCTTTGGTTACAGGGACGATGTCCACAGCCGTTAGCGGAATTCATAGCGAGTGCTCCGCTTACTCCACTTCTTAAGCCAGATAACAGTATTCGTCCTATAGCTGTGGGCATGGTTTGGCGTCGTTTGGTCTCTAAGATTGCAATGAGAGGAGTTTCCAGAGATGTGGTTGGGTACTTACAGGATTTCCAGTATGGGGTGGGTGTTTCTGGTGGAGCAGAGGCGATTTTGCATGCTGTCAACCGTATGGTGTATGCTAACAGCGACAATAGCTCTCTTTCTATGCTGCTGGTAGATTTTCAGAATGCTTTTAACATGGTTGATCGGACCATCATGTTGAAAGAGGTTCATATCCGATGCCCAGCTATTGCCCCTTGGGTCGAGTACTTGTATTGTCACCGCGAGGTTATCGTGGGGATGGCTACATATGGTCACCTTTCATGGGGTCCAACAAGGCGACCCTAGGTCCCCTTCTATTTCAGACCGGTGTTGCATCCTCTTATTCTACCGGATCCAGTCCGGTTGTCGAGTTATTGCTACAAAGGTGGTACTTAGATTATGGGACTCGGGGGGATCTGAAGCGGTGGCGGCGACTTTGGGTATGATTCGGGAAGAAGGACCTTCTTATGGGTTGGTTCTTAATGTGGCTAAACCGAGATATTTTGGCCATCACTAGATCCACGTCGCTCTACTCCCGGTCTCTTTTTCCCGATTTGTCCCATCCCCTCGGGGTCGGGGTTGCTTGGAGGTGCGATTAGAGCGATGCATCTTTTGTCATGGGTCTTGTTTCGCATGGCGTATTGACAAGGCTATGACTCGATGGACTGTTTGGCTGTATTAGAAGATCCACAAGTGTGAGTTAAGCTCTTTACGAGCTTGTGTTGGGCTCTCTAAGTTGGTCTTCGCGATTCGTACTTGTCCACCATCCTTTTTCAGATTTCGGACTTTTTTGATCGGCACCTCCGCGGTGTTCTCCAGGGTATTGTGGTTTCGATGGTCCCGACGGTGATTTCTGATGGCATTTATCGACACTCCCATTACGCCTCTAGGCGGTTTAGGTATTTATTGTGCCACCGATGTATCTACATTTGCCTTTGTGGCCTCCATTTGTCGACTTCTCGAGCTTGAGAACCACATTCTTAGGAGTTGTGGCCCGTACCTTTGGATGAGATTCTTGATGTTGCTAGCGATTGCATTGAGTCTCGTCTTCACCCGATTTTAACCTCGGTTTTATGGCTGTGAGTGCTACCGTCCCCTCAAAACCACAAAAAGTTTTGGCGGAAGCGTCTATGGTAAGATTGTTGGCCGGTCTTGAGAGGGAGTTTGTGTTATCCGCTCGTCAGGAAGCAGTCATTGGATGCTTACAGTCAGAACATGCAAAGGATTTCCAACTTGCTATTCCGATGGAGGGACTTGGACAGCGCATGTCACCGGTAGAGTATCGTTCTATTCTCCGGTACCATCTCATGATTCCTTTGTACTCAGATGGTGGTCTATGCCCTGTGTGCAAAAAGAGCAGACTAGATACTTTTGAGGACCATGCAGCACATTGTAGATATTTCCCAGGCTTCAAATACCGACATGATCATGTCAGAGATATTTTATGTGATGCATTTTGGAAGGCTGGGGTACAGGTGAAGAAGGAGGCTCCTGTGAATTTTCTCACTGATCCGAATGAGGGGAGATCGACACTTCGGCTTGCGGATGTATTGATCTACAGTTGGTCTGAGGGGAGGCATGCATGTGTTGATGTAACTGGAGCCTCTCCATTAGTAGGGCTTGGGAATGAAGTCTTTGAGGTGGGAGAAACAGCTAATAGAGCAGCGGTAGGAAAAATTGAGAAACACGAGGAGGCTTGTAGAGCTAACCAAAGATTGTTTCATTCCTTTCGCTTTTGACACCTTTGGTTTCGCACAACAACCCGATCTCATTATTGAGCTCCTCAAGAGATTGCAGAAAGTTATGGACTGCAACGTAATGACGGTTGGTTCTAACGAGTTTGCTTTTAGGAGGATAGGTTTTGCCATTCAGAAAGGACTTGCGGCGCAGCTTGTTGCACGCTTGTCCTAATTATTTGTAAAACTCGTTATCATTATTAATAAAATTTTCACTTCAAAAAAAAAAAAAAAAAAAAAAAAAAACAAAATCATCATTTTTTTTTTCGTAGATTATCCACTACAAAAACAAAAAAAATAAAATAAAATAAAACCCTATAACAATAAGACAAATCAAAAACTCACAAAAGCAAAGCTAACTGAACTTATTCTGCTCAAATACAGTCGTGTGCACTACTCTAAAACCTCCAAACAACTTCTACTATTGAAGTTTGCGCCATCAATTCAAAATATACATGTTGGTCTAACTACCTTGTCAAACATTCTTGCATATGTTCTACCTCAATACAAAGTCACGATCTTTATCTAGGAAATCTGAAGTTAAAAAACCCATCTTGAAAAAATTAAGTTTTCACGCACATACCACGTAAGAGTGTTCAGACAAAAGCACATGTCTTATTTTATGTGCTTTCTCTTTCCTATTGTGTGATAACATGAGGAGGCTTGTAGAGTTAACCAGCATTGTTTCATTCGTTCAGTTCCAACACTGTTAGTTTATTGGCACAACAATCTATTAAGCTCCTTAAGTGATTGCAGATAGTTATGGACTACAACCTAATGACAGTTGGTTCTAACGAGTTTGTATTCAGGAGGATAGGATTTGCAGTTTAGAAAGGACTTGCGTCACAGCTTGTTGCACGTTTGTCCTAATTATTTGTAAAATTTGTAATCATTATAAATAAAATTTCCAATAAAAACAACAACAAAACCAACATTTTCTTTTATTCGAAGAGAATATACAACAAAAAAAACATTTTCTTTTATTTGAAGAGTATATACTATAAATAAAAAAAAAATAACAACAACAACAACAACATTTTCTTTTATACGAAGAGTATATAGTATATACTACAAAAAAAAAAACAACATCATCATTTTCTTTTTTTTGTAGATTATCCACTACAAAAACAAAAATAAAATAAAAAAAAAATAAAACCCTATAAAAATATGACAAATCAAAAACTCACAAAAGCAAAGCTAACTAAATTTATTCTGCTCAAATACAGTCGCGTGCACTACTCTAAAAGCTCCAAACAACTTCCACTATTGAAGTTTGTGCCATCAATTCAAAATATACGCCTTGGTCTAGCTACCTTGTGAAACATTCTTGCATATATTATACCTCATTACAAAGTCACGATCTTCATCTAGGAAATCTGAAGTTAAAAAACCCATCTTGAAAAACTTAAGTTTTCCCGCACATACCACGTAAGAGTGTTCAGAAAAAAGCACATGTCTCAATTTATGTACATTCTCTTTCCTATTGACTGATAACACGAGGAGGCTTTTAGAGTTAACCAACACTGTTTCATTCCGTTCAGTTTCGACACTGTTGGTTTCTTGGCACAACAATCTGTTAAGCACCTTAAGTGGTTGCAGATAGTTATGGACTACAACATAAATATAACTGGTTCTAACGTGTTTGTATTTAAGAGGATAGGATTTGCAGTTCAGAAAGGACTTGCATCATAGCTTGTTGCATGCTTGTCCTAATTATTTGTAAAACTTGTTATCATTATAAATAAAATTTCAACTTAAAAACAACAACAAAACCAACATTTTCTTTTATTCGAAGAGAATATACTCCTAAAAAAAACAATTTCTTTTATTTGAAGAGTATATACTATAAATAAAAAAAAAAAAAAAAAACAACAACAACAACAAACATCATCACTTTCTTTTTTTCCTAGATTATCCACTACAAAAAAAAAAAAAAAATAATAAAAATAAAACCCTATAAAAATAAGACAAATAAAAAACTCACAAAAGCAAAGCTAACTGAACTTATTCTGCTCAAATATAGTCGCGTGTACTATTCTAAAACCTCCAAACAACTTCCACTATTGAAGTTTGCGCCATCAATTCAAAATATACATGTTGGTCTAACTACCTTGTGAAACATTCTTCCATATGTTCTACCTCATTACAAAGTCACGATCTTCATCTAGGAAATCTGAAGTTAAAAAACCCATCTTGAAAAAATTAAGTTTTCACGCACATACCACGTAAGAGTGTTCAGACAAAAGCACATGTCTTATTTTATGTGCTTTCTATTTCCTACTGTGTGATAACATGAGGAGGCTTGTAGAGTTAACCAGCATTGTTTCATTCCGTTCGGTTCGACCTTTGTTAGTTTCTTGGCACAACAATCTGTTATGCTCCTTAAGTGATTGCAGATAGTTGTGGACTACAACCTAATGACAGTTGGTTCTAACGAGTTTTTTTTTCAGGAGGATAGGATTTGCAGTTCATAAAGGACTTTTATACGTCGCATTGTTTGACGTTTGTCCTAATTATTTGTAAAATTTGTAATCATTATAAATAAAATTTACACTAAAAACAACAACAAAACCAACATTTTCTTTTCTTAAAGAGAATATACAACAACAAAAAAAACATTTTCTTTTATTTGAAGAGTATATATATAAATAAAAAAAAAAAAAAAAAAAAACAACAATCAACAATCATTTTCTTTTTTTCAAGAGTATATTATCCATCTAACATTTTTTTTTTCGTAGAAAAAAAAAAAAAAAAAATAATAAAAATAAAACCCTATAACAATAAGACAAATCAAAAACTCACAAAAGCAAAGCTAACTGAACTTATTCTGCTCAAATACAGTCGCGTGCACTACTCTAAAACCTCCAAACAACTTCCACTATTGAAGTTTGCGCAATCAATTCAAAATATACGTGTTGGTCTAACTACCTTGTGAAACATTCTTACATATGTTCTACCTCATTACAATGTCACGATCTTCATCTAGGAAATCTGAAGTTAAAAAACCCATCTTGAAAAAATTAAGTTTTCACGCACATAAAACGTAAGAGTGCTCAGACAAAAGCACATGTCTTATTTTATGTGCTTTCTTTTTCCTATTGTGTGATAACATGAGGAGGCTTGTAGAGTTAACCAGATTGTTTCATTCCGTTCGGTTTCAACCTTTGTTAGTTTCTTGGCACAACAACTGTTATGCTCCTTAAAGTGATTGCGAGATAGTTATGGACTACAACCTAATGACAGTTGGTTCTAACGAGTTTGTATTCAGGAGGATAGGATTTGTAGTTCAGAAAGGACTTGCGTCACAGTTTGTTGCACGTTTGTCCTAATTATTTGAAAAATTTGTAATCATTATAAATAAAATTTCTACTAAAAAACAAAAACAAAACCAACATTTTCTTTTAATCGAAGAGAATATACAACAAAAAAAAACATTTTCTTTTATTTGAAGAGTATATACTATAAAAAAAAAAAATAACAACAACAACAACAACAACAACATTTTATTTTATTCGAAGAGTATATACTACAAAAAAAAAAAAAAAAAAAAAAAAACAACAACATCATCATTTTCTTTTTTTCGTAGATTATCCACTACAAAAACAAAAAAATGATAATAAAAATAAAACCCTATAAAAATAAGATAAATCAAAAACTCACAAAAGCAAAAATTTTAATCGAACTTATTCTCGCTTCAAAAATACGGTCGGCGTGCACTACTCTAAAAGCTCCCAACAACTTCCACGATTGAAGTTTGAGCCATCAATTCAAAATATACATGTTGGTCTAACTACCTTGTGAAACATTCTTGCATATGTTCTACCTCATTACAAAGTCACGATCTTCATCTAGGCGAGTGATGTTTGTAAAGTATATTTAGAGGAATGTTAATTGAATTGGAGAATACAGAAGTACAGAGTTGCAGCATGCAATAACGCGCGTCTGACTATCTTAGTATCTAGTTCATTTTTGCTGAGCAAGAGAACCTTATTTGCATGCTGCGGCAGATCGCCACCTATATATATATTGCATTAATTAAGCAAGGAAAAAATCTTAGAGTTGTCACTTTTTGTAGGTCCAGTGGTGCACGCATTGAGGAGTTCGTTACAACTTACAACTACTAAATGTGATAGACTGATAGATTAGAGATGAGTGTTCGAGGCATTTTCAAGTAATATGCCAGAAGTGATCCTGCACTACTGCACAAGTAAGTAAATATTGTGATATTTTGAAGGACGATGGCCTACATGACTACAGGATTCCAGATGACATACTACATTTTTTTTCCGCCAATGATATCCTATTCTAGATGACAAACTACATTTTCAGATGACAAGCTACATGGGTAGTTAAATATAACTCTCTGATTGTTGGTTTATGTGATCCAAACTTATATAGCTGGACGGCAGCATACCTTTATTGTCCAACAAATGCAATCCACTAGCTAGATAACAATTTCAAAAGGGTCTAAAGTCTATACAGAAAATCCCAAAAAAAATTGTGTTATCTTAAGACTTTTGATCCCTAGCATCACCAATCAAAGATCTGTTTCAAACTGAGATCACAGGGATTACTCTTCTAGGACAGTAGAAATACTAAATTAGCCCTTGATCACAGGTATTGGTATGGAATTCATTATTTGCGTGGTTTGAAATAGTACAAGCCAAACTCCAGCAGCCGGTGCAACGTAGTAAAGTTCCTTATAGGTTTGCCAAAGCACTTACAGTACACAGACAAGAACCAAAAATGCTCTTGGTAGTGCAAATTCTGATACCTTTTGTAAAACAAACGGAATACGGACTACAATATTCAGGTACAGAGTCTACATTCAAGCAAAAAAAGGTAGAGTCCACACTAATTCAAATTAGAAAAAGGTGGCCCTACATTACAATGGTACGGTCAGTAAAAATGCCTGCTTCTACTGTCCAAAAATGACATTACAATGATCATCCACACAAACAACAATATATGTGAACCGATGATATGACTCTGAAGAAAGGATGACCACGTGGTGCCCAATGATTTGTTGATGGTACCAGGTGTGCCAGAAGGCGTTGTGAAGAATGCCATCAAGACACCAACCACATAAACAAGGTGGACCAAACGGTAAGAGAAACTGATGCTAGGGCATATGTCCATAGCATTATAACAGAACATTCACTCTCACCTGTTCCAAACAATTGTGTCATTGTACCTGCCAAATTCATAAAATGATCCAATTGAGAATAAGAACAACCACGAGAAATGCATATGAATAGTAGATCATTACCTATATTGATTGCTGGTGGAAGTGCATACTGAAGTAATAGAATAAACTGATACAATGGATCTGAGTGGATCAAACCAAAATGGATTGCTGCTTTAACAATGAGAACACCTGAGATGGGTAGAAGAACATATCGAACTATTACGACTCCTACAATGACTGACATTTGAATTCCTGATCCTTTTAGACCTGAAACATGACCAAAATTCAATAAACAAACTGTTGGCGTCAAGTACACAATCCACTTTAACATCATATTAGACATCAACCAGTACTTACCCTTCAGAAGGTTTGCTCCCATTATCAATGTTAAAACTGGAATGGCTCCATCACTGAAATAAATCGAGTATGCAAACAATGATTGATAAGGATTTCAGGAGAAATGGATGCATTGACCAACAGTTGTGTTGCCAAAGTTACACGTCACAGCATGAACACACTGTACAACAGGACCCATTCTGTTGACACCTCCTTAATCCAAAGAGCAATATCAACAGATTTCCTAATCCAGACAAGATCATGTGACAACGAAGCAAACTGATTTTACATGCTTTATCACACTTACACACCAGTATAATTTACCTTAGCAGCGAAGCAGAATCTTGGACGACTCGTAAAGGAGCACTTTCACCAATCAGTAACGTTCGAATTTGAGGAACAATTCCTACAATAAATCCCACTATCTACATATAGAAAAATGATATATTTCAAGGGATTAATAACCAGTATATATTCACATTCGCTCAACTTAATATCTTTGTCTTAAGTTCTATCATCAGCATAACAACATGTTGAAGACTACTTATTCTGGGAAACTACCATAAGGTGAAGACCAAAGAGCTTAATACTGATACAAAGCTGAATAGAGTACGCATTTTAAAGCTGAATAGTGTACGCATTACAACTTCTTGTTTTAATGAACGTGAATATGTCCTGAGATGGTTTTTAACGAAAAAGTAAAAAATATTCCTGAGATGACAAAGCTCGAGTAAGTTGTACACATTTATCAAGATGGCATAAAATGGACTGATCTATCTGTTTACCGCCATAGGAGATCTAAAAGATATCAAACCAACCCAAACCTGAAAAAATAATAAAAATAAAAAATTCTAGTTACTTAGAAAACATGGAGATGAACATACCGCTCCAATAGTTGAAGGTGCAAACAACTTCTTCAAGTTGAACCTCTCATCAAGCATCTTTAAATTCTGTTTAAACTTGACAAAAATTGGCACCTGTTTAAAACTAAGAAAGTTATAACCGGTATCTCAGAAATCATTACTTTAAGGAATGTCTTCGTGTGTGCACATAAACGACCAAAGCAAATTTTGAATGTAAATGCGGTACAAGTATGCTGCATCAATGCGGTAGGGGAATCAGAATACAGACATACGGGTGTCAGTTTTTGCAAACCTTGAAAACAAAATTCTGAACAGAGTAAGAAGCTGGGCTCTTCCAGCAGGGACAAGTAGGATGTTGAACACGTGTCAAGCTATAAATTCCACATACTATATTATTAAATAAATATTTTTCCCACATAGATATAATGTTTCATAACATATCTGTATTGATTATATTTATTAACATTTGATGCCTCATAATTCATTACTTGTTATTAAATGTTTTATTTCTACACAAATTTCGAAAGGACGAAAACATATGTTTCTACTTGTTTTCTGGTCTTTCAGAAATTCAGAATTCTAGAGGTGAAAATTTTAGAGTCACTGAGTCAAATATTCCTGGCACAGGGAGCTCAAGGATAGACCCATCATTTCTTTTGCATGATGCAAGCAAAAGAGTAAAATTCTCACTTAGGCTCAAATATAAGTTAAAGAAGGCAAAAGAAAGAAAGCAAGTTATTGTCAAAAGGACAGAGAACAATCACAACAATTTCTTCGGGTTCGGCATAACACAGTGCAATTTTATATTCTCACATATATATATATATGAAAGAAGGCAATACAAAGAAAGCAGGACACAACCTTTTCATTTTCTCTGGGTGTTGCATAAGAAATTGCGATTCTATATTGAGATTCCTTGTCAACCGAGAGATCTCTTGACGGAAGTAGTGCTTCTTTGCAGCTCTCAGAGAAAAGCTCTGAGGTCTCTCCGGAATTTTCAGCACCATTAATGTAGCCCTTCACTTTGGTCTCATTAGCCTTTTGACTGGAATAAACCCGCAGAATATTGTATACATATGACCACAGATAAACGGCGCCAATCTGAAAAGGAGGAAATTGAACTCAGTCCTCCCTGACTTGGTGGTGCAAAACCGACAAAGTTCAAGGCTAAATAGTCTATGAAGGGAAACCGCCTAAGAAATAAGTATTAAGCCAAACCATTATAAAGGGAGGATAACTTGTTGATTGAGGCAGGGGCCAAGAATGATATCCTTTTCACTTTTATAACAAGTATGCCTATAAAGTCCAAAGCATGGTACCAAAAAAATGATGCGCACAACTATGCTTTCTAAAACTTGTTGCCAATATATTAGTTGAATGTATATTATAACACAGTGAATCTGTCATATGTTTCTTCTGATATTATTAAGTATAGAAGTACTGAAATCTGGAGAAACTAATTCAGAAATAGTACCGCCATAGAGAGTGAAGCATAAGCCAATCCATATGTTTGGCACCTATCAGGAGCTCCAAATGGGCTGCCTTTCTCCTTACAAACTGCTGGGATAATGATGAGAAGCATATTTCCCAAATTACCTATCGGCATCACAGGAGAAATATTAAAAATGAATATAAAATGATCTGCTCAGGACTCTATTTACCGATCGTTATGAAAAGATGGATGATGCATCTATGTAAAACTTGTGGCCTTAAATATCTTCAATGTGGGACTTGGACTTAAATATACTGAAGACTTTGGTTTGTCAGTAAATCTCTAATTTGATGTTTAACGCCTTTGGAAGTGGATGGCAGTAAGAAAGTGAAATTCCTTTCTTTATCCCCCTGATGCAGGCTCCAATCATTCCTATTTAGCACTAATTAACATGGCGTTCTAATCTCATCTGAGAAAAATGTTATTCATCAGTGACATTATAGTCTCACAAATAGCTATTAAGATATCTACCTGCAGCACAGCAACCCAAGATGAGGCCCCTCAGATGTGAAGGAGCTCCAGTTATTTGAATAACAATCCATCCAAATGCTGAACCAAGGACGAATGTTATAAGAATATTCAATGGCATAAACCACCTGAGTTAACAAGCAAGTTGGTAAGATAAAAGAAAGTTGAAAGTTTATCTAAGCGGCACCATCATTTGATTAGATGCTGAGAGTTGGACGAGTAGAACTTACAGTTTAATCATGCTATCAAGTGTTATTGTCTTAGCAAGGTTGGTTGCTATTAGTGGTGGATTGAACACATAGAATACAACCTGTTAGCAGACATACTAAGATGTTAAATTAAACCTACATGCAATACCTATACAATAAACAATATAAATGATCTTTGCACTATTATACAAGCCATCAATTGTCAACTTTCTCTGTAAATACAATGGGTGACTAAAGAAAATGCATTACAAATGTGCTGAGGAAATGGATAGCAGAAAAACCAAACACATGGAACATCACAAGTTCCGTTCTAGTGATTGTAGGCTTTTATTAGACATACAAAAAAAAGGAAAGGAAATCATACTTTAGAGCAAGCAACTTGGACACTCAGTCTACTATGGTAACTGGGCCTTCTTGAGCGCAACTAGCCTTTTGGGCGTTATTCCTTTGGCCACAAAAATAATCCCAAGAGACACGAATACGGTTTACCAAGATAAGTTCTAAATTCAGTTGATATTAATCACATATAAATAAATTTCAAATTGGTCATTCCAACATGAAATGTCTAGAAAACTCATGGCGATGAGCCAAATGTAGAAAATGCGGAGGAAGAGTTCGATTGACACAAAAGGCTCTTTAAAATTTTCTCCTAAACCACCAATAATACCTTATGGTAAAATCAATGTTCAGTTCTCAACACAATACTGAACTATAAAATTCTAATATTTATTCACCACGTCTGCATTTAGATCCAAAAAAAACTTGAAAATTATTTACAAAATAAACAGAGCAACAACAACTTACACTATTAAAATGCTTTCTCGCATCTTCTCCTAAAAGATTTACTTGATCAATGGCGAGAAATGACCCAACAGCAGTCACCAATAGTATTTTCAGAACAGGTATTGATGAGATGACGAAAAGATCAAGAAACTTCATATCTAGATTTTTTTTTCACAAATGTGAAAAATATCAATCTTCCAGTCCTGTATCAGAATAAACATTCAGCATATCTCTTTCCTGCAATATCTCATCCAACAAATTCAAAAATCAAAACTATACAGCCCTACTTCCTTTTAACTCCCATACCGAAATCCAGTATTGAATTAACTCCAACTATTTGTCCACAACAGATTTGGTATTTTATGCTTCAAGAATCTAACGAGAAAATTGAAGTTTCTAAGAAGTCCCTCAAGCTTGAATGAACAAACACATAACCACATTCTACTTTGGTTCTTCCATTTCAAACTGACATGAAGGATTGTCGATATTTCACCGCAGTTATGTGTAGGTGCTCTGGTGTAGGTGATCTGAGATATACTTTTTGAGGTGTACAAGAAAGAACTAAGAACAATTAGATAGAAAAAAGTAATAGAGAAAAATAACAATAATAATAAAGAATCAAACAAGTTAAAATGACGCCTTATTCACAACAAACATTGGAAATAAATTCTAATTCATATGCTTGAGAGCTAATCAGCAGAACACAAAGAAACCTAGAAGGAAAAATGTGGTATTATAAATTTAAAAAAATGGCTATCTAATTTTCCAACATGTTCTCCCTTTCTCTTAAAGTTAAGGTACACATTGGTCAAGAAAAAAACGAAAATGGTATGGATGTAATTTGAGAAATAAACAAAGCAAAAGCTCGCCCTGACTCACAACAATATCCAAGAAGAAAGGCCTTCTCTGAATCAAAATGGAAAGACGGAACCATTAAGCGTCTTTTTCTTTTCCCATGCAAAATTTGGCCAAACCACGTAAAGGGCTCAAAAACAAATGCAACTGGAGATGAAATGAGAGGTGGTACTGTTTGTGGCGTCAAGTCTGAATAATGCAACAAATTCAAGAAGAATCCAAACAGGAACCGACGGATGAGACTCAACAAGATTCAAAAACTCAAATTTAAAGGTACCAGGTCAGGTAGGAAATAAAGATGCAACGAATGTAGGATGTAAAAAAGAATCAAATATGCACACGGCAAATATCAAATATTGTTGTTCGCGTTGTAGCATCATTTGGGATGTCATCATGGATTGAGATGGCGCGAGTATCTTCCTCATCTTGCGGGTCCCATTTTGTCCACAGGTTCTAAGCTCCACTTGCTTAAATAAAGAGAACGAAGTCAGTTCAACTTTTGGACAGCCCCTAAACGCCATCAATTTATTTCCTCTAGATTTTTTTAAGTACAAACAAACAAGGTTTGTATACGAATTGCAGAATACAGACACAGTACTGCATGGACTTCAATGGCTCAATGCACCACACGTGCAGTAATTGTTTGCCAATAATGTCACATTGTCACCGTCTCGTCTTGCCAAAACAGATGGAAGTTTCTCATCAATTCTTTGAACTAGTATTGACTCTCCATTTTCCCATAAACTTGACTAGTGCTTCAACAAATTCATCATCGTCAAAAGCAGCTCTTGATTCACATTTATAGAAATTCCAAATTGGAATTATGGCTTCAAATCGGTTATCTATTATTATGGAATTTAGAAATTCATCATTCGCACTATAGCGTGCTGGCCGGCCGCCGCTACCACTTTTGTATGATTTATTACAGTATTCAATAATATATAATTTTGGCTAAAAAAATTGGTTTTGGAGAGATAGCGTGGTGACAAAGTTTGACGGGGCTCAATTTGTGTAATTTGGATTAATACAGAAGTAAATTCAGAGAATTACGAATAAGAAAAAAAATAGTATATATAAACATTATCAAATATTCAAATGTGTCATAAACATTAGCGAAGATAATTCGCTCGTAAATTCGCGTTAACTTCGGATTCTTTTTAAAAGTCGGATAATTTGGTCACTATGCCGTGATAGTTACTAATTGGCTGTAATTGCAAACGTGAAAACTGACGACTACTCGACGCAATTATAAGTTTGACACAATTATCTCTTATAAGGTTAATAAGGTTAACTTTGAACTATGGTATTTTTTGAACTATGATAAGGGTTCTAGGGACATATTTTATCTTGACACATAAACCCATTCAAAATCGTTATGGCATTTAAAAGTTTCGGATTAGATTAATATTTTGTAGATATGATTAAATAATCAAAAAAATCAAAAATCTCTAAACTTGCTCAAATATAGTATCAAAAATAGTGAAAATGAACTATCTCCAATTAGCCAAATTTTATAAATTGTTAACTATATTTGGTAAGTTTAAAATTTTTTAATTTTTTTAATTATTTGTGACAATGTTTAGAATAGTTAAGAAATCATACCTACAAAATATTAACTTAATCCGAAACTTATAAATGACTTAACGAAATCTGTCAAACTTTGGCATTTCTTTTTGGTTAGTGTTTCACCAACCGAAAACATGCCTTCCATCGGTAAAATAGCACGACATATTTTAATTTAACAAAATAATCTAAAGCAAACTTTACTGACTGCTCATGCGTATGTTGAGCCTTTGATGCAATAGAAATGAAATTCTTAATTCTAAGTAAATGCTACGCAATCACGCAGAGCAAGGAAAATCTCAATAGCATACCCAGTGCTATCAGTAATCCAGTGAGACGGGACCAATAAGATCGGGGCATTACTTGGACTATTGGCAAACGGCTAATATCTTAATCAGTGGTTCTCCTTTGAATCATGCACACCACAAATACTGTTCAATCTTTCTGTTGAACATAGGAATAACAACATTACTAAAGTCTCAATCAGCTGGTACTCTAGTAGTACATCAACAACACGGTATGCAGGGTCACTCAGTACTGTTACTCTCATCCATAAAATATATTTTAGTCTCCAACGAACTGCAAGAAGTTTCGTAGCAGCTTCTTTCCAAGTAACACTATTATCGTCTTTCTATACTACATTTCATATATTTTCTGTCTCGTATGTATGCAACAGAAATCTCTGCACAATAAGATTGTCAGAATTCCGGGAACACTCCAAAACTTGTGAATTTTGTACTCTTCATCACTTTTTTCATTATTTAGTAACATCTCCCTATATCCAATTTATTCACACATAATATTTTAACTTATTTTTCATTATTTAGTAACACCTATGTAAGCTCTCTTAAACGGACATGACAGAAATGTTCGTGGACAACTTATATAGTGTCTTGAACAACTTTTTAATTTACGCTTATTAACTTGTTTAAAGGACGACACTATATAAGCTGTGAAAGAAACCATATAAGTAGCTCAAGACACTATATAACATGTCTGTTAACGGATCTGCACCTCTATGTGTCTAATTTATTTGAAAATAAATACCAAATTCCATTGTGAGATTTTTTGCCCCACTTTTCGTGGAATACTCACGTGAGTTTTATGTAATATATAATGTATAATTATAGACTGTAGTAATGGGCGACCACACTGTAGGTTCACAGACTAATTAACTTAACAAATAATAAGAAGTTAAACAAGAAATTGGTCCCAATGCCCATTTTTGAATAAAAATCACTCTCAGAACCAGTTTTTTCTTTTTAAATCACTCTCAAAGACAATTTTCGAGTGAAAATAACCCAGAAAAACAATTTTCGAGTGAAAATATCCCGTAAGGACAAATATTTCGGATTTGAAATAAATATTTTTCGATTTGACCATTTCTATCGTTTTGGTATGAACAATGACTGTTCATACCCAAATAGATGAATATACTTCATACACTATGTTGATGTATGAACAATGATTGTTCATAGCTCATGTTGAATGTTGAAGTATAAACAATGATTGTTCATACTCTAATATGTGTTTTTGCTGATCATACATTATATTGAGGTATGAACTTATGAACAGTGATTGTTCAGGTATACTCACCCCCCTCTCAATAAATATAAATATGATTGTTCATAACTCACGTTGAAGTATAAACAATTATTGTTCATACTCCAATATGTGTTATTACTGATCAATATATTATGTTGAGGTATAAACTTATGAACAATGATTATTCATACCCTAATTAGGTGATTGTTCATACTCCAATAGGTGTTTCTACTGACCATACATTATGTTGATACCCCAAATTGATATGAACAATGAGCGTTCATGTGAATATTGATTGTTCATACTCATGTTGAGGTATAAACAATGAATATTCATATAAATAGTGATTGTTCATACTCATATTGAGATTCATACCCCGACTCCTCCCCTCTAAATAGGTATGAACAATCATTGTTCATATCACACGAATAATGATTGTTCATAGCTCATGTTGATGTATGAACAGTGATTGTTCGAGATATGAACAATAATTGTTCATACTCCAATAGCTGTGAACAATGATTGTTCATACTTCTTACTAACCACACATTATGTTGAGGTATGAACAGTAATTGTTCATAGCTCATGTTATTATTTAGTTACACAGACACCCTTATAATAATGGGCCTTTTGACCCATTATAATAATAGGCCTTTTGACCGGTTAACGCATTAGGTTAAGTCCAGTGGTTTGGTGCGCACTATTGGACTTGGCCTAATCAACTTTGGGGAATTTGCCACCCACTGCCCCAAGTCCTTACATCCATGATGTTGGTATACGACTCAGATTTGGATAAACCACACAGTTAAGGTTTTGGTTTCCTGTTCTAAATAGGATTCTAATTTGATACCCACCTCTATAAATACGAGACCAGTTGGTGGGATTTGTAAGGTTCAATTTGTGAGAGAGAGTTTGTGAATTCTTCGGGATTCGTTTGTGAGTGATTGTACTCTATTTATTTATCCCTTGATTAGTAAAATTCTCCTCTTTTTATATGTCCATACTCCTTTAGAATAGGAAACCAAAACCTTAACTGTGTGGTTTATCCAAATCTGAGTCGTATACCAACACATGAATCATCTCTCTCTCAATCCACTTAAAGTCGTGTGATTTGAAACCTTATTTAAATGGTCGTGGTCACAATTGATTTGGGGCTAAAACCCAAACAAATCGAGATAGCTTGCGTAGGTGACTGTAAAGTGTAAACCGGTACCATAAAAGTTAACTGTAAGAGTTATTATGTGGTCTACTGGAAGTCCGGAAGAGGCCAATGGTCATCTAATAGGCATAGTAACTTAGTAAGGTAAAAATTCGAACTTACCAACTAGAATTATAACCTTACATTATGGACGGCATCAATTCATTATGTAGCTTCAACCCTTTTCGGATGCCTCCATGGAAGAAAACATTTACTTGCCAAGTTGCCAAGCATCCTGATCAGCTCGTCTCTGAACTCTCAACTCTACTGGTTTAAGTGTCGTGTCGGTAGAGAAGGTCCAGTATGTTCAGTTTCAGTACAATAGACAGAAATTTGAAGTCGTTATAGTCGACAGCAATATAAACGAAGTTTCTACTGGTTTATGCATATCAAGTAAAATTCTATTTCCCCGGAAAAGATTATCAGCAGAGTCTTGAAATCCTATGCATCCACAGTTCCACACTAATTCTATCACAGGCTGATCTCCGAGCTCCCATGTGTATTTCCTCTGATACTAATGTCAAGGGTACCTGGATCCAAGCTTGGGGTACTTGGACCCGGAATACTTTCACTGCCATATCTTCCGTGTTGTTGGGAAAGTGGACAGGAGGGAACTGTAGAAGTTTCCCTCACCCCAAGGTTTTCAAGAAGAGAGTCTCTTAACAATTTTTTCAATTTGTTCTGCGACAAAGTCATGTTCCTCTCAATAGTTACTTCTACAGTCTGTTTGTCAAAACAAGAATTCTTGAACTTGGAATAGTGCACAAAAACAAAAACAAAAACAAAAAAAAAGTGTTCAGTATCAAATTTCCTTTTCCTATAATGGCCTACTAGCACGTTTTCCATCCTACAGAATTCTCACGAAATTTCTTTGAGTTAGAGCAGATCCAAAATTCTAACTAGAGCATGTAGCTTGATAGTGGAGACATAACTTCTTTAACCCACCTAGCAAGCGTTCAGCCTAGTTTTAACTGAAAGTCAGTTTGATTTACATATTTCTCATGAGACATATCAGTGAGGATAATGCAAAACATTCACATATCACTTAGTAAGTCAGAAATCTTTGGGGATACTTATTCATATTAATAAAAGTAATTGATATGTTTATAAAAGAAAAACAAAGATGATACATTTAAGTTTGGACCAAAAACTTTTTGGAGTATACTGCCCCAAGAACTCTACCACAAAGATTTTACATTTCAAAGAGGGCACTAGCAAAAAAAAAATTGCAATAATAAATTAAAAGAACACAAAAACAGAAGAATATAGTTTGTATTGAAAGGAATCATCTTCAGGAGAGAGGAACCACCTTAAGTTGTCATAGATAATAAGTCCAGTTCCTCGTCAGAATCAATTGCATCCACAAAATTATAGTAAGCATTTGCCTGCATCAAGGTCACAACCACGTTGAGTATGCAAATTGTTTATACACTATATAGCCAATCGTGTACATATACAGGCATGTTCAGAGGCAAATCACTGTAAGCCGTGTTGAGTGGACTCTCTATGTGGGGATGCGATGGAATAATTTTATGCAGCAATAACAACATTTCCCAGTTCCTATATCCAGATGTCCTCAAAAGGAATTCCAGAAACGTACAATATCTAGCCAACAAGTTAAAAAGCAGACATATAAATAGATAAAGAAGAAAAGAAGATAAATTGCATTCTTGTACCTTTGGCCTTGGGGTAATGGCTTCAAAACTGTGAAAATTTGGAGAAGTAAAATTTGGGGGTTCCAAAACAATGTATGCCCCCTTGTTGTTATACCTCTCCTCTGTAGCCTGTATAGTAAACAAATCAAATTGAAACTTGAGGTTGATAACAGAAAATGGAAAGGTCACCCAGACAGTATTGAGTCTATTCCAACCACCATCCACGTTATACTCAAAAAACACATCTCAATGTTGAGTATGTTGCTTGTGAACTATGGTTACCAATTCAGTAACTACACAAGGAAAGACGAGAAAATTATCGTAGGTTCTCCCCTCAGTGCTCAAAGGGGCGATACGTGGCCTACAATAAAAGCAGAAACCAAAGAGTCCACACTTTGTTTTCTCTCTCACCCATTAATTTCTCCTCTTCCGAAACAGACAAGTCCTTTCTCATTTCTCTCTCTCTGACCAGCAGCTCCCATTCCAGCCACCTCCACCATTTTCCATTGATAACCTCTCAACCGATCACAAAGATTGAAACATTGACAGAAAGTGGTGGGAGTGGCTGGAATGGGAGCTGCTGATGAGAGAGAGAGAGAGAGAGCTTGTCTGTTTTGGAAGATAAGAGAGATTAGTGGAAGAGAGATACAACAAAGTGAGGACTCTTTTGTTTCTTTTATTTTGTAGGCCACATGTCGACCCATTGAGCACTGGGAGGGAGAACATTTGGGGTGAAAGATTCCTCAGGAAACACTTAACTTAAGATTATAACTTATAAATATTCCCATCAATTTCATTTGTGGAAACAAAGAGTTTGAAATAATTATTCTGAGTCTCTATGGAAAGACAATTTTTTTTTTCAAAAAATGCCTAGACACAACACAGCTACAGATACGCACTGAACAGAATAGTTGTTATTTCAGGTGTTTCCAACCAGAAAAATCAATGGATTTTAATGATTTGTGTTGCAGTTTCCCAGCCACAACACGCCAAACCAAGTATACTACTTTTGTAAGATACTTATAAAAATGCATGGATTTCTTTACAAGGAATACACGAGAACTATTGTAGTTCAGAGATAATGAATTGTCATTAACTACATAACATAAACTTACTTGTATTACAGTAAGTATAGACTGACTCCCAAAAACCGACTCTCTAACCAATTCACTGATTTGTATTGAGATGTGGGACGCGTGTATTTCCATTAAAATCAATGTTATCCAATCAGGGGGAGTAGAAGTGCTTCCAGTATTGATACCAGCATTGCATTATATATAACAGTAGCACACACAACTATACATATCCTGATTTTTTCAATAGTTCCAATATAGTTTAAAAAATTGAACAGGAACTTTATTCGAGAAGATTCAAATTTTTATTGTATTTCCTAGAGTAAACACAATTATATGCTTATATTAGCAAAATAAACTTGTAAAACTGTAAATTAACTAATTGTATGTTAAGAATAAAATATACTCTACAACAAGATGATACCTGAAATTGTGGATAATCTGGAGCACTGAAAAGGGTGATTAACTTCCCAGATTCAACTTCATGATCAATTGTGTACCCCTGCTCCATCCCTTTAAGGCCAGATCTTTTTTCCCTCGCATCGGGACCTTCATGTGATCTTATAATTAACTGTAATTTTAGGAACAGAATCCGCATTACAACTGCAATCGTAAGTATGTTTCACATTCTAAAATGTGGAGGAAAACATGCAGAAAGGGATATCAAATGTCTTGTCTGTGTACTTATTTGAGGGGCAGAATTAAGATTATCCTACCAGAATAATGGTCATTATAACATATCAACAACACAGAGAATGAAATAAAAGAAAAACAATGGAAGAGAATACAATCAATAAGCAAAACAATAACATGTAAGTTATATCAATTATAGAGGAATACGAGCTTCACCTTTAAGTTATATCTTTTCAAGAACTCCTCAGTGCAATCAGGACCCCATAACAGGCCAATACCCCTCTCTTTATTGGGAGAAAGACCTAGGCTCATTGATGGATCAGACCATAACACATCACCAGGTATCAGGTTGATACCTTCCCAAGGTGGATCAAGGACTGATCTCCTTGCTTTAGATAAGTCCTCCAAAGAACCCAGTGATAACCTTCTAGCACCCGAATTGATTACTTTACGACCCTTCTTACCCTTGGTTCTTTTTGATGGGGTGGTAACCGATGTGCTGCGGAAAAGTCCCCCATGAGCAGTATAAACATGTCCAGCAATAATAGAGGCCAACGGAAGCCCTTCAAAGCATCCTAAGCATTTTCGATAAACATGTTTTCCATGATCCCCATATTTAGCCATAACTTCTTGCTCAAACCCATAAACCGATGTACAATACTTTGATTCATGGTTCCCTCGAAGGAGAAATACTCTATGGGGCATAAAGACCTACATAGCAATTGAAGAGCCAAAAAAGAATTAAAGGAGCAAATGCGCATAATAAAATAAAATCGTTTGTATTAGAATTGTGAAAATGTAGTATAAAAATAACGATTAGGAATTCAGAGCACAATCGAGGGACAATAAAAGTGAAAACTTGATAGATGGATAAATAAAGATACCTTCCAGGCCAATAAAAGCATAAAGGTTTCCAAACCCCAAGCTCCCCGATCGACGTAGTCGCCATTAAACACGAAGAATCGATTATGAGACGGAAAACCGGCATCCTGGAAAAGAAAAAGGACGTCATGCAACTGGCCATGAACATCACCAACAACGACAACAGTTGAATTGTCGCCACAGTCATCAATGGTGACACAATTGGGCTCTTTGTGGAGAATTTTGGAAGCTGTGAGAAGGAGAGCATCGAAAACGGGTACGGGTAAAACAGATTGGAATTGGGAAGGGGAAAGGTTTCTGGAGGACCAGTCGAAGGTGGAAATGAGATGTTGGATCCAATCGAGACTGAGTTTACCATCGGAAGGCCAAGAGAGAGTAGGTGGATTCGGATCGTCCGGAGAATTACTCCTAGTAGTAGTAGTTGTAGTTGTAGCTGTGAGAGTGTCATCTACTGCTTGTGAACAACTAGTTGTAATAGTAGACGAAGAAGAAGAAGATTCTGCTTGCGACAGCATTGCCCTGCTTTCTTTCACTCTTTCTGTCTTATTATTATTAGTTTTCCCTACAAATACTTTTTCTTTCTAAACTATAATAAATTTACCTGCACTGGACTGTGAGTTCTACCACTCTCTCTTGCTCACTTGTTTGCTGGTTGGCCCAAAAAAAAAAGTTGTCTTTCAATTCATCAGCTAGGCCCATAGCCAAGACATTCACTAGATTTTAAATTTTTTGTGTTAACTTGTGTCAAATCCTCATGAATGGAAACACGGCAATTTGGTTTGGCTTGACATAGAATCAGTAGTTGGCTCTCTCGGTGTCTCATTACCACTTTAGCAGGAATTCCAGGAAACAAAAAAAAGGTCTCTGATTGACAAACACCAACTAATTAAATACCCAGACGCTATTGATTGTGAACCAATATTACTGTAATGGTTTATGATGCACGTATAATTGATACTTGGCAGATTTGTAGAAGAGCCAACCATTTTTTAACTTTTAATTTTCCCTTTCTGATAACACGCGTCGACCAGCATTCAAATTAGGCACTGTTTTCCCTTGAATTCTTGTCCACATTGACATTTACAAACATTGTCCAAGGTATCAGAGAATAGAGCAATACAAAAGTGAAAATGGTTTGGTGGACAACCTTGCTGACTTTAAAGGTACTCTCTTTTTGCTTCATATAATTTTGGCCGCCCTTTTCGGAGAACATTCAAACCACTCATTTATTAAGCAATTGTTAATACCGAATTGAAGGTCGCACTAACATTTTCTTCTGATTGGAAATTCCCTCGCTTTATTAGAAAAAAATGACAAAGTATGGGTCAGCATTGTTAAACTACTAAAAGTATCACTTTCACATCCACTGTAATCTATTTCAAGACCAAGTAGCCCTTTGAATTCATTAAAATACCTCACAAATGGCTAGTAAAATTAACCAAATACAAGTTAAAGAGAGATATACAGTTTTAAGTGCAGAGGAGTTACTTTTAACATGTTTGTGAGCTGAGAATAATAGCCAACAAATACACGAAATTTTTATCTTCCATCTTCAGTAATCAGTACTTCGATCTAATGTACGTATTTTCCCGTTCAAAGTTCAAACCAACTGACAGGATCTCACCTCTCTACCAAATTCTTACTTAACTAGCTAGCTACCAGTACCCCCTTGGTATTCCAGTGGGGAAAAAGGACCACTTTCTAATAAAAGTCCTATTAAAAATTTGTCTGTAGGTAACCTCTAATTCTAGAATAAAATGATACTGGATTTTGTTGGAGGGTACATGAGTCACATAATTCCAGAAGGAGACAAGAATTTTTAATAGCCTCCAACTCTATATTTTTAACTTATTTATTTCAATAACATCATATGTGATCATAACTTTCTTATTAATAAAACGCTAGTCATCGGGTTATGTCCACGTTGTAAAATTCCTTCAATTCCTAGCTATTTCTCATAAGGACGGTGCAAGGATTCTATTTTCCAACTTCTTTCCTTATTCTCAAATCTTGATTAACTCATTGCTGCCCTTATTTATACCCGATAAGAAACATCGGCATAGTTTTGCTCAAGCTGATGGATAGTCATTTGAGCTACCAGAGAGTAGTACATGCAGGGAGGGCGCAACAGAGAGGGAGAGGTTTTAAGCTCAACCATAGAAGGTTTTCAGTTTATAGATTGAAGGCAAGGTTCTTATACTTGATCAAGAGTTTGAGTAAATGGAACTGGAAGTCTTCATGTGGGCAAGCTATAGGTTCAATAAAAAATAGTATTATTACAAGAGGTAGAAGTAATTGCAAAAGAATCGACAGCCGAAGGGGTCTGGCCACTGACCACCAAAGATCAAATTTCGATAGTGGTACGGGTTACAGGTTAAGGCAATATGGTCGATCAAACTCGTTCTATTCTGAAGCCATTGCCGATTGTTTGGAATTCATTAAACGTACATCAGTATCTACTGATGATGATGAATCAGTTGCCAAGAGAGATGAAGAGTGATGAGGCTGACCAGATATAGAAGGCTAGACAAAAGCGGAGTTGTGTCTGTCACTTTCTATTTGTTACAAGCTAGGTACAAATACCTTGAAGTTTTTTGTTTTTACCAGGGATTGCGTTAATTTTTGTTCAATGATTTTATTTGATGCTTTCCTCAGTTTCTTTTTTCTTGTTCTCAAGTGATCGAGAAAACTTTGTACCATGTGTTGTGAATATTGAGAAATGTTGGTACTATAATTTGGTTTCATGTTTAAGAAATTAGGAACTTGTACTGTGATTTGCTCACGGATGGCACTCTGCAATTGTGCAACACATTGGGCCGTTCCAGGTTCTAGTGGTTCAAATATAGTGTGTAGTTGTCGTTCCAGGTTCTAGTGGTTCAAATATAGTGTGTAGTTGTGTACGCATTACGTGTGAATGCAGAAGATCAGAAATGTTATACGCACTTGATGTTACTAACCGTTGTGTTAATTGACTTTTTTCGGAGTAGAAATTGAAAGACAAAAAAAAAATGTAGAGTTTGGCCCTTAATTTCAAAGATATCTTTGGTTACGGCGTAATTTCAAAAAGAGAAAATGTAGAGTTCGGCGTAATTGGGGGTGTCATTTAGGGTCTCAAACTAGTTTTACCATATTGATCATGTATGCAAAATTTCAATTCATTTCGATATTTCTAACCTTATCAAATTTATTTATAAAACTAAAAAAATATAAACTATTTAAAAAATTGCAAACTTCAATACAATTTTTGACAAGGTTATACATATTGAAATGAGTTGATTTTTTTTGGAGATCATATCCCATTAAAAATTGTCATTTCATTGGGTTTCAACGAGGTGTCATTTAGGGGTTTAAACTAATAAACCAACCAATGGAAATGTGTATTTTTCTTTTCTTTTCTTCTGCCTTTAAATATTTGTGCAGGGGCGTGGTACACGGTTGATGTGATCATTGTGATGTTCTAAGGGCCTGCTTGATAACCCATTTTCCCACTGGCAAATTGATATTTTCCAACTTTAAACACATTTTTGTCGTTGCTTGTTGCGACATATGGGTCTGGCAAAAATAAAACCAGTTTCTTATAACAATAAACAATTTCTTATAAGCACGCTATGGTTATATAACTTCTAGTAATAATTTGTTACAAGATAGGTGTCATGCCCCAAATTTCTTAATGCCTGAATACCAAAGACACGTGGCATCTACAGTCATTACAAAACGAGGACGTGATACGGGCCAACCAAGCAAAACTCAAACTATACTAAGACATAAAAATCCTACAAAACTTTCGGTAGAGTCTCCTCTGTATTTTCGATATTTCATAAACTTAAATCCTGTCATAATTTGGAAATCATAACAATATATATATCTCATTGCTCAATTTAGCTACTTAACCGTCTCGACGAATGCCAGAATAGCTAAGTAACTCTTACACCTTGTTATGATATAATTGTCCCATTTTAGTAAGAGAACTTATCTAGAGCTCACATCGGAACTCTAGAGCACAAAACAATCTCCATGACATCCAAGCATCAAATTCCTCTAGCAGTAAAGCTAATCCGAAAACAATAATAAAATACCCAAGAAAAGTATGCTACAAACGCTATATAAAACACCTAAGAAAAAGTTTAAGAAACTCTTTGTTCATTTCTAGACATATTTTCCAAAACAATTCATGCATATAAAAGGATAACACGCGCGGTAAGTTTTCTATCCAACTTGTCAATACTATAATTTTTCCTACATTTATCCAAATGAGACATGACTTGATTATTTAGAAACTACGATATGTAAACTTGCTTTTCATGTAGAACTCGAAGTCCCAACCTCAGCCCATTTAGAAAAAAACTTAAGTCGAAAATGGTAAAAATCTTGATTTTCAACAAACTATATTTCTGACGGCTATCTTCGGGATAACACAACTCTTTCCACAGATATCCAAAAGCAATGAGGGTTTAAAGATAACACACAGACATTACTTTTTTATGTTTTATAAAAATTCTCAATCTCGTTCTAAATATACTAAAACTAGGCTCGAACATAGTGCACATAAATTAATTTCTGACGCACTGTTTTCTGCCAACCAAACTTTTAGAGACTGTATCTATCTCCACAGGACTTTGAATGTGTCGAGGCCAAAAGGGTTGGAAAGCAAACACATTGGTCTTGCTTTTTCATGTTTTAGCATGGGTTTGAATCTTAACCAAACTATGTGAAAACACTGCTCCAAAACTGACACAGATCCTGATTTTCATACTACGATTTCTGACAATGTATCTTATCACTGCTTAATAACCTTTCACATATACTTTCACATAGCGTAGGCCATATCAAACAGGAGGTAGTAGCTATCTTACCTCTAAATCAAAACAAAGGTATTTGAAATATCCATTAACTTCAATTCCTCAAGACATGAACAAATCAATGCCAAGCATTTAACAAGATGAAACCTTTTATGTTAAAATCCATACATGAGACCCCAAACAAGGACATCCAAATTTATAATACCAAACTGTTTTGAAGTCTTCTCACCTTAATCCACTATATATTTACAACAACAAAAAGACAAGAAATTAGGAAATGACAATGTCCAATTCAATCAAAAGCTTCAATTAAATGATCCACACACAAAAGTGACTGGTTTTTACATTATAAACCATCTCCCAATATAAACTATTGAACTTCCAACTTAATCACATGCAAATAAATTTACAGAGTTGCTAAAAAAAACGTACTGTGAACTTCCAAATAAATCACATGCAACTATTTCTTCAACTATTTCTTCAATCTTTTGGTATTATGAAGAATTGGTGTGTAAGAGCCAACGTACTGTGTGTGAATGTGTGATAAGCTGGGAATTGAAAAGTGCTGAATTTGGATGCCGTAAACAGGCCCATGAAGGGACTGTTAACTACGGGCTGGACGCCCCAGGCATCAACGACTGGTAAAAGCAGCAACTAGGCAACCACTTGAACCAAATGACGAGTGCATTTTGAGTTTGAGCTACCCAATAGTACTAAAAGTCCGGCTGCTGGCCTGGACATCAATGAACACAAAGCATTTTGAGTTTGAACTGCCCAATAATCCCGTTCATGATTTTGACAAATGAATATAGCTCATCACTAAGACACTAACTGTTTTACATCGTATCTATTCAACATGTAAGATTCATTAGTTGATTCACTACTAAAAAAGTCAGATGTGGCGTTGTTGAGGTTGATGGAACTTTGACCCACTGTTATAGCAGTTTTTTACCCTTGCGACAGTAGATGGCGCATGTAAACAGTTATATCATCATCCCTCTAAAACTTTTCTTAGCTTTTATGATCCATCTTACGGTCTTGAATTGTTATAAACTTGTATTGTTCGTTATATATCTGGCATTGGATTCTTAAATAAGGTACAGTTCTCTTCTGTTAAGTTAATGGTTCCGATCCATTTTGTCATAAATATTGATAGATATTGTTAGCCCAATAAAGTAAGTGACGAGGAACAAGGTGTAGGTGTAGAGGATTAAAGTCTAAAGATCGAAGAAAAAAATGAACAAGAAGAATTGTAGAATTTGACGAAGATAATAGGTTAATTTGATTGATTAATAATGAGATATTTCAAAGAACAAACATTGGCCTTGATATATAGATTAGCCGAACTTGATAAACAAGAAATCTAGATTTCTAAATATTATGAAACCTCACAAATTCACAATAGTAAATACTAAATAATTCAACTTCCTAATTACTAAATCTAATTTCTAAAATTACATCTAAAATTTCATCCTTGCTATCGTACAACAAAAATAAAACAAATCACTGCCTTCCAATTTTACACACAAAATATCATGTTCTAGCTTCTATGTGTTCTCGATCTCAAGCCAGATACATAGGCTTTCTGGATTTAATTCCTAAATCCAACGTAGTGTTCACAATATTCGGGAAGATTGTATGAAAAAGCATGGGACGACACCCATCTGTAGTTATGTAACAGGAAAGAAGAACTTCATCAGCAAGTTATGGCGTGCTTCTTTACGGAAGTACGGGCATATACATATAGTGAAGTTGGTAAAATAATCGAGTTTTTTTTTTTTTTTTTTATCTTTGAGGATTTTAGACATTAAGTGTATCCCACTTCAAAGAAACCCACAAAGAACAGAAACTTACAGTTCCAAAGAAGAAAACCCCAATCAATTTATATTTTCAAAGTTACATACCAATTCAAAATTTTCTCCATGTGGTGTAGTTTTTGGAAACTGGAACTCTTTTTTAGACCATCCAACTGGCTAGAAGTTCGCATGGACTCATGTAAAGAATTTTTTTCCCTCCTTTCAAGAAAAAGAAGTGAAACAGATGGGGAAATCTTTCAGGCTGGTTTTATTATCTCACAACAGTTATTCATCCATCTTCAAGTATGTAACTGCGGACAAAAGAACTTTCTTTCTCAACTGTTGTAACGTCTGGTCAGCTAATTGGAAGCTGACAGTATTGCAGAGACAATGAGAGAGAGAAATGTTGACTGGAACTCCTTGCTCTTTGCTTCCTCTCTATCAGGACTAGGGTTTCTGTGTGCAGGAAATACTTGAAAGTTGTTCACTGTAATATTTGTCCTCTTGGGTGCCCACACTCAAGACAAACAATGAAGTATGTGGTTGTCGTTCAATTCGGAGTGAATCTAAAATCAAGGTTTTTTCTGTTTTTTAATCAGTACTAGGTTCTTCAAAAATACTTAAACTAGTACTATACAAAATTTCAACTCCATAAATAAAGAGCTGAATTCAATACCAATAAAATACACATAAAACTATATACATATATACACCTATTAATTAATAGGGAAAAATAACTATGGATATATCCAATTTAATGATGATAATTTATACTTATTTATAATTTTTTGATTGACGATGCAATTTCAGAACCTGCAAAGCAGATACATACTTCAATTCATCAATGGGAACTGAAAATTACATAAGAACGAATTGGAAAAAAACAAGGCCCGAGATATGTGCATCCACACTTGTTTCACACTACATTTGGAAAAACCGATCGCAAAGGCGACAGAATCAAGAAATACAAGGGAGAAACGTTCTGCAAAATAAAACAATTTGTACATCAACTTCAATTACTTACCTAGTGAAGTCGCTTCTTCTTTGATCTTGTTGAAGAGCCAATTTTTCAGTATATGTTGAAGCTTTGACACAGTTACTTCTATCAAAATGGTGGCCTAGCAGCAACACCACATCTGTTGAACCTATCCAACAACTACTTCATCCTCTATCAAAATGGTGGCCTAGTAGCATTGCCACCCCAACCAAAAGCATCCCCAGGTAACTGATAATTCCCCATATTCATTCCAAGATTATAAAAAGATACACCACTACCACTTGCACCATTTCCACTGCCACCATCAGCGAGTTGCGCACCAACACCTCCGCCACTACCTGTAACCCCCGAGGACTGTGAGGCTGTAGGCTGGATGTGGACAGGAGACTCCTCATCATCTAATGGTAGCCTTTCAAACACTGCATTTGCAAATGAAGCGGCCATCAACACCACTGGACCTGATGCCATCAACGGTCCAACGACACTTCCACCAACAACCTGCCCTTGACCTCCTGATAAAAATATTGCAAGTCCTCCTGCGCCAGGTGGTGCTGGTGGTGGGAGCAGTGTACCCGACAGTGATAGTATCTCGAACCGCCCGTGAAGTGTGACCACACCTCCAGTTGGAGTGGCTGGCTGACGCAGTGTAACATTTACAACTGTGCCGCCACCACTGAGTACACAAACTCCCCGGCCTCTTCGCCTTGCGTAGTTTGACACACAGTCCATTATATCAGCACCTGAGGATACCTCCAGAACATGAGATCTCAGTGCATTTGGACTGTCCCGAGTAACAATTATTGGGGGTTTTGGTTTGTTCTTTGATCCAGGAGGTCTACCCCGAGGTCGTCGTGAGGCTGTGTTACCTCCACCGGAGCTTGTTGTGGCCGCATCAATGTTGGGTTTCTGATCTTTTTCTGGGGAGTCTTTGGATTCTGAAGTTTGGGTAATGTGATGGTGTGGTGCTGATGATCTTTGCAAGTCTAGTTCTGGCCTAAGTAGCTGGTGGACATAACGAGAATTCGGGCTGGGTTCCAAACCCGCCATCGCCACATCTATTCTTTCCCACCACTTACTTGCCAGCTTTAATCCTTTTCTTTTCTCCTGCGCTTTGATCAGCTCAACCTGAAGCACTAACATATACTTTGATTTTGAACCATCACTTTTGATTTTCTTCAGTTAACTGCGTTGAAACTTGATCTCTTACTTCAAAAATATAAAAAACTCAGAGTAATCGTTTCATATAAAAGTTAAAAATTTAGAACCAAATGCTTGAGCTCTTGAATTCCAATCTACTCTAGGTGTTCTTTCACTGACTTAATCACTCAAATAATTCAGAAAGTCCAAAACATACCCTAAAACTCAAAGTACATGCATGGATCAGCTCCAGTTCTCAGATCATGAACCCTCTCTTCTTGGCATATTCAGATCTTTTGACTGAAATAAAACAGACAAATATGTTATGAAGAAGAACTCAAAAAAGAGATACCCATTAAAATATCAGTAAGTCTAATCAGAGAGAACCCACAAAACATATAAACAAAGACACTCAATCTGTTGTGCCCTGAAAGAAAAGAAATAGTCTAGAGTGAGAGAGAGGGCAAAGATAAGGGCACTTACATGTGGGAAGAAATTTCAGAAAATGATAGTATATGTGGGTTTGTGAAGTTGTCATAGGTTTAAATATATAATCAAATTCTAGGTATTGACTGAAGTGACTGAAGTGTCTTTTGGAGTTATATAAAGTCTGAGTAATTTATAAAAAAATCAAAATTGAGAACGATTTTTAAATATGTTAGAAATTTTTAAATGAGACGAATTTTTGTGGAGATGCTATCAATGGTTAGTAAATAATATCCACAAATTATTAGTATTTTAACTCATCTTGTAGGGGGGTGTTGTATAAACTATATGGTATAAAAAATATGGTAAATGGAACCTGCTCGTGCGTGTGTGTATATATATATATATATAAATGGAACCTGCTTCGTGTGTGTGTGTGTGTATATATATATATATATATATATATATATATATATATATATATATATATATATATATATATAGTAACATAATAATAGAAGTTCGTAAATCAATAAGTTTATCAAATTGAGCTTTTTAAAAAAGGCATAGTTTGTCTATAATATAGTTTTTGCATGTGAACATGTATAATTTTTCGTGTAGCCTTTGAACAAAACAAAAACAAAATTTTACATGTAGGTTTTTACACAAATTTTCTGTGTAGTTTTCTGATTTTTCTCTACAAAATGCGTGGAAACACTACTTTTCAAAAACTAATTTTAAATAATGTATAGGCAAAATAGTGGGCAACTTTTAAAATTTGCAAAGTCTAATTTAACATATTCTACTTTTTTTTAAAAAAAAAAAAATTTGTTGGCAACCTTTTTTTTTTAAGGTATGCATGTTCTGTCTTTTTTTCTTTCTTTTTTTGCTTAAAGGTAATTGTATTGCCAAAATAATAGAGTTACAAGGAAAAATGAAATTTACATATAGATGCAAGGAGTGCAAAGAGCATACACCAGTCCAAAAACATCATGGAATAAATCTATAATAGGTTGCTCATAAGGTCAGGTGACTTTGAGGGAAAATAACAACTTGTCACCCGGCCTTATGAGCCAAAAGCAATTGTCCAATGCAAGAGTGACTATAGAGGTAGCTCTTCACTAGGTAACAATGAGAGTAACAATTGCTACCAAGATTGTTACTGAGTGTGAATTTTGGACGGAACATTTATTTTATTCTGTCTTTTCAAAAAAAAAAAAAAAAAAAATCCAGACGGGATGTTTCATTCTGTCCAACGACGCATTTTTTTTATATTTTTTTGTTTATTACATTTAGACAAAATGAAACATTCGGTCCAAAGTTTATAGTCACATTTACACGCAACCCATGGTAACTTTTTGCCAACAAAATAGCTATGAGGGAAACTAATATTATGTGGAGGTAACAAGTTGTTGCTTGCATGCATTGGGAATGCTCTTAACTCCATTGCTCTAAAAATTTCTCTGCCTTGCACAAGCATCGCCCCGAATGAAGTTTGCCTCTCTCCAATTGGAAGTGATCGCCCTGCATTTGGTTTTTAACTGTTCCGCAATGCTCTCACCTTCCAATGGACGTGATCCACTTGAAAAGCCTACACAGCAGCCACAGAGTCCAACTCTATCCATAACCTTGTCCATCCATCTCTGTACGCATATTCTGTCATACCGGCATGTGTTTTTTAATGAGATTGGTAACTCCTTGGGTATCATCACCCAAAATTTTTATCAACTAATTAAACTAGCTAGCGCTATTTATATATTTTATTTTAATTTGCGATATGTACAATATTAAATCAAATCGTGTGACGTAGCATAGTTTTGCTCAGTGATTTTGAGCCAACTTATTTCCAAAAAATAAAATAGTTAAACACAATATTTAATTTTTTTTTATTTTACATAGACTATTTGCATTTTGCACTTAGAAAATTGGTAGGGCATTTTCGACTTAACAAAATCGTGTCTTCACCAACAATATTTATTTGTTTTTGTGTTCGATTGGTAATCTTAGATTACAACTACTTCCGTTTCCAAAAAAAAAAAAAAAAAGACTTACTGTACGTCTGTAACTGTCCGGCTTGCTAAGTTGTCCTGGGAGGAGTGGCAGCAGGAAGAGTGCAGGGACTGATGTGTCATGTGTGTCATTGTTAAGGTTAAGTTTCTTCTTCTATCATGGAATAAAGGGCATGCACGTGTGATCACGAGCGGTCAGCCAGTCGGAGATATCGAGCTGTCAGACACGTGGAAGTTGTCGGGACTTTGGAATTTGGTCAACCTTATCTTTACTGGAAAAATGCACGTAGGCTAGCGAGAGTTCACTCTCTAAATTCAGAGTTCAGACAACGTTGAAGTACTCCCTTTCCCCACACGATTAAACACAAAGACACACAGACGAGACGACTATGCTGATATCCACCACCCCGACCAACTGTCTTACAGCCAAACCAGCATTCAATCATCCGTTCCCATGCAGGGGGGATGTGCTTGTTTCAGTGGAGTACTGCCCATGTTTTTACTTCAATTCATTCCATCCACTTCTTGCATACATCAATTGACCTAATTAGTAAGATATTTTCCTTGCCTGCATTTGGCCTGTATAACAAAAATATATATATGAATTAACACTTCCATCATGTTCCATGAGTGTGAGCACAAATCAAAATAAAATGACAGTACTTTTACCCTCGCAAATAGTACCCATGCATGTTTCTTTAAATATCTGGTTTCTTAATTTTCCGATATATTGATATATTTGTCCGTGCTTTGGTTTTGAACACTTCCAAAAGTATACAGTACAGTAACCTGCAGCTTGTGGCATGGAAGTTTAAAAAACATTAAAATTACAAAGGATAGATATGAAGAAATCACTAATACCAATAGCGAAAATCTAGTGTGCGCAGAGTGTATCCATACGCAGGTCTCTGGGCCACTCATATAAGCAGGGGGTTCGTGTGTATTGCAAGGCAGAAATACTATGAACGGCTAGATGTCCTACGCACACGTACATCGTGATGCACCCTAGACGTCCTCGTACCAATATACCATAACCCATTATTTTGTACAATTCAAAAGTTAAAGAATCCAAGGGACCACCTGTTAAAATAATTAAGTGCTGCACATTAGGCTTGATAAAGCCCCATAGGCATCCCAATTATCTTAATAAATATTGGTTTAAAGCATAAGCGCAAGTTGCAAACAACTTTTGAGTAAAGGGAAAAATATACAAGTGAACAGTTGAGGCGCACTGCTGCATCAACGATGAGGACCACCAGTCCATGTGGGCGACACTCCTCACCCACCCATTTTGTCGTCTACTTTGATTCTCTGCATTCGTTCAGTGGGGAAGAATCCCTAGCTATTATATTCCAAAACCCCCCTCAAATTTTGGTTGACTATAATCCTCACCTACATCGTTTTTTTAATGAGATTATTAGATTAACTTGTGGATCACAATCAGAGCAAATGATTGCAGAGTCTCTAACCCTATATATAATTATATACTCCTGCTCTACTCTTCGTTATTTATTCATTTTTAGTTTCGAAATAAACACATAAAAAGAAACAGAGAAAGCGACAAAGTTAAGTTATAATTATACTAATTTCACTTTCGAATTGAATTGAAGTTAATAGCCAATGTAGAAAAATGGTCTTAAACAATAAATTGAAGTTTTACAAAATTTCAATATAACTGATGTTTTGGATACTAATGTGATTACGGAAATTTCAAGAACCAGAAACTTTGGTCCCCAACTCCTTAATTCCTTATCATAGCCTCGCTCAATTGTACACATCATCGCCGCACATGCTTGCCACAATTACATGTAAACTCCATGATTAGTGCTTTTGAGGCTTTAGGGTTCAATCATTGAGACTTTCATCAGTCATCAGTATTCAGGAACACACTAAGTTAGGTTGTATTCAAATACAAATTGAGAAAGCAAAAGTGGTAAAGCAGGAAAGTAGACACTAATAAGCTCGTTTTCAATTAAGCTAGTGATCGACTGGACAACGTTCAAATTTATCAGATACCAAAAGGGGTACCCAAGAAGGCGAGGAATATCGGAAACCGCGAAACACCTCCTTGGTGTCGGCAGCCCACCTACGAACCTTCTCGAGGGACATCAACGTGGGAGTTTCAAGTGTGCAGAGTCATCGGCTAAAGATTCCACAGGTGGAAGAGATAGCCGGCAATCTCCCCCACCCAAACAAGTAATCCACCTGGTAAACACAGGGAGGTTTAGGGTTCAAGGAATGCGCACTTAATCCCGCCCCATACCCCTTCCAGAGTTACTAGAGATCCGCAAGCAAAAGCTTTAACAACGTACAAAAGGCCCTGTTCGTAGCCGATGTGGGACTAAGAAACAAAGACATTTTCAGATCTTTTGCAATTTGCAAGAGCCTTATTCTCAGTGAGTGACTGCTGTGAGGGGAGTGTTCTGTATTAGAGGCCGGCCTTCCTCTCCAACTGCACTTCTTTCCTGAACCAGTAGCTGCTGGGTATCTCACCCTTTCTCTAATCCCGTTTCCTTGTTTTATTGGTGATAGTGTGATATAGAAAACCAGTGTTTTTAGACTATATACATTGTCTCATGGCAGATTTCAACTTTGAGTAGGTTTTGTGGGAGTCTAAAGTGGAACACTGACCACATTTTATGGAATGCTCACATCATAGTATCGTATAGACCAGACCATTCTGCAGTTCTACTGATCAAAAGATGAAAAAACATAATCTTTAATCTTTTGCTTAGCAATCATGAAGTATGACTAAGGATGGTTTGAGTAAACAACACAGCAAGTAGATCGAACTATTGGTAATGCATTTCAAATGTGGCCCAACCCCGTCCTTAAACTTAAAAAGAATGGCAATTCACAGAGTTCATGAAGTAGCATCAGGTCTCAATACTTGGAGCCTTGCACCTGTGACGGTTCTAAAGATGTGCAATAACTTGAACACAAGTCCAACAGGTCACACTCATTGAGACCCAATGCAGTTTCATCAGGTCTACGGTCTACCTTGTGAACAACATGAAAGTTAACCACACAAACACCAATGCAGCCAGGTGTTAAAAATCACAACACAAGTTTCTCTTACAAACACCCTTCGAAAACCAACAAAATTTACAATCACAATTCTGACAGTATCTACTGATAAGTAATAAGTAACAGTAGAAGCAGAGGAAATGAACATGGCGGTTTACAGTTCCAATCAACAATACAAAAAAAGAGAGAGAGACCAGAACTAACTTGAGGAGCTAGTAAGTAATAATGCTCATAATTAGAATTCACATACTAACAAATCAATGGTACAAACAAGTGCAAGTACGTACTTCCCTTACTTTATTGTTTCGTTCGCCCCTTCCACTCTTAACTTAACGTGATTGCATGTTTCGTGCCCAAAAGAATCTTAAGAGAGAAAGAGACTGAGAGTGAGCAAACTCACATGCTAAGAATACAAACAGACAGGACCACCTTTTCTTTTTCGCTTGGTACGCACTTCCTTCAACCAAAGTTCTTGTCTCCCGTAATGTACTCTTTCTCCTTCAGCCTCGTCCCCTTTTTTTTTCTATTCAATAGGGAGAGGAGAAAGTGGGGAGGCCTGACAAGGTGGGATCATTTCTCCACTTAGATAGCTTTGGTTACATCTTTGCTCGATCTGTTGTATTTCATGTGGCTCTTAACAAGCTGTCCTGCTGCAAGAGCAGACATTAGGGAAAGCTCCCCAGCAAGAACAGCACCAGCCACTATAGTAGCCAAAAGCCTTGAATTAGATCCCGGGGACTCTTGGTTCGCACCCTTCACACCAAGTAGATTTAGACAAGCCGACTGAGATGCAAGTTGGGTTCCACCTCCCACTGTACCCACCTGCATCAGAAATCATAGATTTTTATTTTATTTTTTAACTATTCATTCAATTATTATCTAAACTAAAATCATCATTCCTGTAACATTTTTGATATTAGTCAGTAAGCATTCAATGTCACAATTCACAAGAGATGTTACTAACAGCCTAACATCGTTGACAGGCAACTGCTCTAACCTAAACAGACTATAACTACAGCAAACAGACATAGTGAGCACTATAAGCAATAAAAATTATAGTTAAATCAAAACACGAAATTATTGTTTATAAAAGTCGACACCAAGCACATAACCCAATCAGGTGTATTGTTTTCCTCTGATGGATAAGATTAAAATAAGGAATCATCAATAACGAGGGGTGACCATTTACCTCAATCGAAGGCATGGTCACAGAAACGTGAAGATCCTTTCCATCATTGACAGCTTCCATCATGGTGATGCAGTGGGAACTCTCTATGTTCTGTGCAGGATCCTGGCCAGTTGCTATGAATACGGCAGAAACAATATTACTGGCATGAGCATTAAAGCCCCCAAGTGCACCGGCAATAGCCGACCCAGTGAGGTTCTTAAGCATGTTAAGCTCTACTAAAGCTGGAATTGTTGTCTTCAGGACCTTCTTCACCACATCTTCTTTGATAATAGCTTCGCAAACAACAGACTTGCCTCGACCTTCAATCCAGTTCACAGCCGCTGGTTTCTTGTCTGAACAGAAATTCCCTGCCAATTTAAAACCAAATATCAAATCAAAAAATGCATCCACCAACATCTAATTTGTTTATCAAGAACAGCAACCAAATTAAAAAGTGTGGGGCATCTAACCGGAGATGCTGACGACTTCCATGTCAGGGAAATCATTCTGAAGATAGTCCAGTACATTTTGAACACCTTTAGAGACCATGTTCATTCCCATTGCATCTCCAGTGCTGCAGCTGAACCTCAGATAAAGGTTTTTACCAGCAATAGCACACTTAATACCCTGGAACCTCCCAAATCTGCTGGATCTGCAACCAGCAGAACACAGCCAACCCCCATAGTAAATACAAAGAAATTTAGCAAGAGATGGTTCATATCAAACTTCCAAAAAAGGTAAATGATATTCAAGTCAATTCCATGAGAAAATAGAAATCAATGGGAATGTGGAATAATGAAGCAAACCTAACCTGTTAAAAACAACAGACAAGGTGTCGAAATTGTCAGGATCTTCCATATAGAATTTGAGGTCAGCAGCTCTCTTTGCGGATCCAAACCTAACAACTGGAGCTCTAGTCATTGCATCTCTCAACAACACGCTCGTTGCTCCACCAGACACATGAATCGCTTTACACCCCCTGTTCGTGCTGGCCACCAAACAGCCTTCTGTGGTAGCCATTGGGACAGAATACTCTGTTCCATCGAGCAACAAAGGCCCAGCAATCCCTACTGGAATTTGAACATAACCAACAGGCATTTCACAGCACTGCCCCAAAATGGATTCGTAATCGAACCCATCTAATGGCAATCCAGTAAGAGATTTCCCAGTCACGACTCTCTGCAGAGCTTCTCGGCGAATGGATGCCGCTCGCTTGCAGTCCCCGAGCTTTGATTCAAGCGAGTAAGACGGGGTAGTGCCTGAAACCACTGAATCAATAATTCCCTCGTCATCGTCGTCCTCGTCGAATGTTTTTGGAGGAGGAATCAGAGATGGGCGAAGACGGGTGATGAATCTGTGTCTTCTTCTTCTTCTTCTTCTTCGATGGGGCGAAGAGGGATTAAGGACTGGACGAAATCAATGCCGAAGAAGCCGAGGAGATAGATGAAGGAAGCGATGAGAGAAAGAATGGCGGTGATTTCAGAGAAAGTGAGGACGTGGAGAGGAATTGAAGTACGGATCTTCTCACGCCAGCGGTGGAGGAGAAAGTAGGCCACCGAAAAGAAGACGACGAAGAATACAAAGTTGGTGAGGTACAGCGGGAGAGGTAGCGCGTCTGATGCTAATTGTTGTTGTGCTGCTGGAACTACTTTTCTCTCCTGCTGAACACCGCTGTTTGGACGTGGCGGTCTGCTACTTCGCCGTCGCACGTCCATTGGCGGAGGAGATATAGATGCGATGCGAGAGATAATTAATTCGTCGTTGTTTCTTAATTGTTATTGAAGAGAGAGAGATTGTGTTCGGAATGCCGACAAATTCCCTTTCAAATCAGTACCTGCCTATTTTACTATTTCTATGAAAATCCAAATATTCGCAAGGTGAGTTTTATCTTTCCAACTTCCTCAAATTAGAAGTTGGGGGAGATAATTAGGTTTTGAGTCTAGATGTTAGATTTTGCATAATTTGATAATGGAATTCAATATCTATACTATTTATAGTTTCAAAACTCTTAAATTAACAAAGAACGAACTACAAACTTGCTTAGAATCTGTTTGGAAAATTTTCCTTTTTGGAATTAGAATCATGACAATTGTGATTCATGTTTTTGTCGCTAACCCGTTTTAATTTCCTAATAAATAGTTTTAGTCAAGTCTTAAAAACATGTTTTAACTAGATTTTTGTATGCCCGGGATCTATTAAATATTTTGTGTGCTAAAAAGGCTTTACGAAATGTCTCACACAGATTATCGAATCAGAATATATTTTTATTGAAAATAAATCGAAATAGGTTAATGACCAATGATTATGGTATATAAGAACTTGGAAACTAAGGGATCAAATTGAGATAGCATCTTCACTTTGTGGTTTAGGATATTAATCCGTAATTTTCAAATAGAATTATCTTAAACTCGATCTAGCTTATATAATAGTTTTCTTAGATTTATGGTGATTTAGCGCAAAAATTTTTGAATCGAATATATTTTTATTGAAAATAAACGAAATATGTTAATGAAAGTGATTATGGTGCATAAGTACTTGGAAACTAAGAGATCAAATTGAGATAGCCTATTCACTTTGTGGTTTAGGATATTAATCCATAATTTTCAAATAGAATTATCTTAAACTCGATCTAACTTGTATAATAGTTTTCTTAGATTTATGGTGATTTAGCGGCAAATTTTTGAATAAGAATATATTTTTATTGAAAATAAATCGAAATATGTTAATGAGCAACAATTATGGTGCATAAGTACTTGGAAACTAAGGGATCAAATTGAGATACCCTCTTCACTTTGTGGTTTATAATATTAATCCATAATTTTCAAATTATCTTAAACTCGATCTAGCTTGTATAATAGTTTTATTAGATTTATAGTGATTTAGCGGTAAATCATCACCGTTCGGGCTTACTAATGTGTACAAATCATGAAACAGATTGATTGTTTCCATATCCTCAAAGAATACACTACTCTCACTTAAAAGATTATCACATGAAGCGTGTCCTACTGAGCGGGTGCCGTTATATTAAATTATTCTAAAAATATTAGTAACTATGCATAGCTATGAGATATGAAAATTATATTAATTACTCATTTAAATTTCTTGCACCACTCTCTATAAAAAGAAGCACTAAAACTTGATAAAACTCATCGACTTCTTTTTATTGTTAGGTTTAATAATAGAAGTTTGATTGAAGTTTTGTGAGAATACCTAATGTGGCGAAGATAATATTGAAGTTTTACTTGAATAGCAAGACATTCCCAATCACAATAAAAGAATTATAATAAACACTACTTAAAATGCAAAAACTATATTTGTTGAGACATTTATTCCCCTTACATATAATACAAATATGTTTTAGGGTTATTAGTTCAATGCATTTGCATCAAGTTTCGATTTTCCATTAATTATTATTTGAGGTTAGTTTAATGTAATACGTTGCATCTAGTTTCCAATTTCTCATTAATTATTCTTTGAGATTAGTTCAATGCGGTTGCATCAAGTTTCTAATTTCCCATTAATTATTATTTGAAGTTAATTCAAAGGTGCAATTGCATCCACTTTATGATTTCCGTTAGTTATTCATTAAGGTTAATTCAAGATCTGATTGCATCCAGTTTTGATGTTTAGTTAATTAGTCTTTGAGATTAGTTCATAGCATTTGCATTCATATTCCAATCACCAATTAATTACTTTTTGAGGTTAGTTCAATACATCCGTGATCCGGTTTCGATTTTCCATTAATTGTTGGTTAGTTCGATAGTTTACAATTTCTATACAATTTGTATACATGTAAGAGTCTGTTTTTATAAACTCACTTTCGTTTTTGGTTCCTAATTATTCGTAATTACTCATGTGAGAAGGCTAAAAAAGTGGACATTTATGCTTTGATCGAGGTCAATGCGATGTAGTTACATCCGACTTCCGATTTCTAGTTAACTATTTTTTAAGTTATTTCAATGCATTTGCATCCAATTTCGATTTCCCACTACTTAATCTCGATTTTAGTTTAAAATAAGTTGCATCGGTTTTGGTTTTCCATTAATTATTCTTTGAGGTTAGTTCAATGCAGGTTGCATCCAACTTCCGATTTTATGTTAATTGTTCTCTCGAGGTTAGTTCAATGCATTTGCATCAAGTTTTTGATTTAAATTAATTATTTTTTAGGTTAGTTCAATGCAGTTACATCAAATTTATATTTTCCCGTTAATTATTAATTTAGGTTAGTTCAGTGCAATTTCATCCATTTTTCAATGTTTCGTTAATGAGTCTTTGAGATTAGTTCATTGCATTTGGATCCAGTTTTCGATTTTCCATTAATAACTCTTTAAAGTTAGTTCAATACATCTGCATTTAGTTTCTGATTATTTATACTTCGAGGTTAGTTCGATACAATTCTATCCGGTTTCTGATTTCCCGCTAACTATTCTTTGAGGTTTTTCAATGCATTTGCATTTAATTTTTGATTTCCCACCAATTATTCTATGAGATTAGTTCAATGCAGTTGCATTCGGTCTTTGATTTTATGTTAATTATTTTTTGAGTAAAGTTTAATGCATTTGCATCCAGTTTCCGGTTTCCCATTAATTATTATTTGAGATTTGTTTGATGTATTTGCATACCGTTTCCGATTTTCCGTTAAATATTTTTCAATGATTTGCATCCAATTCCTAATTTTCCGTTAATTATTCTTTGTCGTTAGTTTAATGCAATTTGTATAAAGTTTCCGATTTCCCGTTAATCACTCTTTGAGCTCAGTTATGTATTTGAATCCAATTTCTGATTTCATTATAATTATCCAATATGGTATGTAATACCATTTTCTATCGATTCATCTCAGAGTGTCATTACAAACATGACATAAAAAGTAAATTATGCTTAATTTACTATGTGAGATCATCGAAGATTATCCAGTTCCCAATTTCTCACTAATTATTCTTTAAATTATGCATGACTCACTATGTGGAATCTTCAAAGATTATCTACGAACGGGTGTTGTTATATTAATTATTCTGAAAAATATTTGCAAATATCTTGTAACTATTATATATATTAACATTATATTAATCACTCAACCAGATTTCTTATAACGTGAAAACCTCACTCTCCATTAAAAAAAAAATGAACTCACCTTTGATAAAACTCTTCAACTTCATTTTGTTGTTTAATAATAGAAATTTGATTGAAGTTTTGTGATATTGCCTAATAAGGCGAAGTTCATATATATTGGACTACTTTGAAATTTGAATGGCAAGGAGTTCCCAATCATACGGAAATAGATAAGATAAACACCATTTTAAGTGTAAAACTATACTTATCGAGACATTCCCACAATATATAACCCAACTATGTTTTGAGGTTAGTTCAATGTATTTGCATCCGGTTTCTGATTTTCCGTTATTTTATATTTTGAGGTTAGTTCAATGCGGTTTGCATCTAATTTCCAATTCCGTTATTTATTTTTTGATATCAGTTCAATGCAGTTGCATCCAGTTTATGATTTCTCATTAATTATTCTTTTCGGTAGTTCAATACATTTGCATCCAATTTTCAATTTCTTGGTAATTGTTATTCGAGGTTAGTTCAATGCATTTGCATCCTGTTTCTGATTTCCCGTTAATTATTATGTGAGATTAGTTTAATGCATTTGCATCCAGTTTTATATTTTCGTTTATTATTTGATAAAGTTGCATTTGCATATAGTTTCCGATTTCCCGTTAATTATTGTTTGAGGTTAGTTCAATGAATTTGCAACCAGTTTCCGATTTCTTGTTAATTATTTCTTGAGGTTTTGTATCCAGTGTATTTTTTTAGATTAGTTCAGTGCAGTTGCAACCGGTTTCCGATTTCCCGTTAATTATTTTTTAACATTAGTTCCACGCATTTGCATTATGTTTCCAATTTATAAATAATTTTTCTTTGAGGTTAGTTCAATGCAGTAGCATCCAGTTCTCGATTTCCCATTAATTTAATCTTTGAGGGTTAGCTCAATGCATTTGCATCCAGTTTCCGATTTTCCGACAATTATTTTTTGATGCTAGTTTGATGTATTTGCATCCACATTTTGATTTTCCGTTAATTATTATTTGAGGTTAGTTTAATGCAGTTGTATCTATATTTCGATTTTCTATTAATTACTTTTTAAGATTAGTATAATACTTGCATTTGCATCCAGTTTCCGATTTTCCGTTAAATATTATTTGAGGTTAATTCGATACATTTGCATCCAGTTTTCGGTTTTCCATTAATTGTTTTTTGACGTTAGTTTCATTCAAGATATACATATTTTAAAATATTTGTCATTATTACTTTTACCGTTTTTTTTTCATTTTCTATTATATATTTTGTGATGTTATTTTTTGTATAATTGTTTTTAACTATATTTTGAGGCCATTTTAAGGATATATTCAAAATAAGTTCAGATTACTTTATCATGACACTAAAAATCAGATGATTTGTAATAGGGAATTAGTTTATACAAATCACCTATTTTTAGCAATATTTTTTATTTGATCTAATATATAAGAATTGGAACACTAAAAGTGTTTGATTCGTAATAGGAATCACCAATTTTTTAGCAATTTTTTTTTATTTGATCAAATATATAAGAGTTGGAAATACTCTCAAACTCTCCAAATATAAGAATTATAAATACACTTAAACTCTTCAAAGAGGTTCCATGTACGTGGGACTATTAGAAAATACTATCTTTCATATTAGAGTGCCACATGATAGAAAAAATGCTAACTCTCATATTAGAGTGCCACATAGGAGAGAGAAAATCCTCCTTTAAAGGTCTCTGCTTTAGTATATAGATAGTAGATTATAAAGTAGATCTTTTAGACCTATGTTTTAGCAAATTCGGACTTGGATGTATTCCTTAGTTAATTATATGTAGGTAGTGTTTCAATTAGTGTGGGAAGTGTTTCAATTAGCTTTGATATTAGAGTGCCACGTGGCATACCAGACTCAAAAGCTTTGATATTAGAGTGCCACCTAGGAAAGAGAAAAATCTAACCTAGAGGTCTCTGCTTTAGTATATAGATAGTAGATTTATCGATAAATTAGGTTATGCCCATACCTACGGGCGTACGTGCGCTTTCGGTGCATGGCCAGTCCAATTGCCCATTATCTATAAGCCCAATATCATCAATTGGGCCAACCAATTGTGCAGTACCATGTCAAATTTGGAGGCCCAACACTTTATAAGTCCAACCTCAATTGTTGACTTTTGGTGATTTTTGATAGATCATATGGTATTGATTGCATTTAACAAAATTGCACAAACATCCAAACACTTTGATCTGCCAAGTCATATTTTGGTGAGAATAATTATCTGCCATTAGATGGGACCACACTTCCCTATTTTGTTAGATAGATTGTTTTAATTAAGTTTTAAAAACCCATTTTTTTTAGAAGAGGAATCCTGTTTTAATTTAGAAATGTGATTCTCGTTTTTAATAGGAGAAAAATTATCGCTTTAATTAGAAGTGTTAAACACTTCTTTTTCAATAGAGGAGGAATTCCCATTATAATAGGAGAATGATTTCCATTTTAATTAGAAGTGTTATAATTTTTCTTTTCAATAGAAAATGAATTATCATTTTAATAGGAGTTGCCGACGTGAAATTTTAAGAGAGCTAGAAAAATACTATTTATGGGAGTTTTAATATTAATATATACTAGATTTTGGACCAGGGCATACACCCATGATCTATTAAATATTTTGTGTGCTGAAAATGCTTTACAAAATGTCTCACACAAATTTTCGAATCAGAACATATTTTTATTGAAAATAAACCGAAATACGTTAATGAGCAGCGATTATGGTGCATAAGTACTTGGAAACTAAGAGATCAAATTGAGATAGCCTCTTCACTTTGTGGTTTAGGATATTAATCCGTGATTTTCAAATAAAATTATCTTAAACTCGGGCTAGCTTGTATAATAGTTTTATTAGATTTATGGTGATTTAGGGGTAAATCATCACCGCTCGGCTTACGTACTAATGTGTACAAATCCAATGACGAAATTTTCGGGGTTTAAAGATATTTCGGACCCTCCCAAAACCAATACATATTGGAAAAATTGAAAAATCGGAACGATATATCGTTTTTGCCCATTTTGGTGATAATATTCAAAACAAATCAAAAAATTAGTATATATCGTAAATATCGTTGATATATAACGATATATATCGGGATATATCGGTTAACATTCAACAAAATCGGTCAAAAGTCAAACTGCCCAACTAAGTCAAACGATATATCGAATATGTCAGCCGATATATATCTTTATATCGGTTTACCGATATATATCGGTTTAGAATTAAATTAATTTTTTAGAGACGATATTTCGAATGTTTCGAAGTCGGTAGGCTGAAAAATGATAAATATCGGTGAAAAATCAGTTTTTCAACCGATATTTTCGGCCTGTACAAATCATTAAAATATCTATCAAATCACCAAAATGATTGATTGTTTTCATATTATCAAATAATACACTACTCCCACTTGAAAATATTTGTCACATGAACGTGTTCTACGATGAATTGATGAATACAAAATAAAATTTCTCCCAAAAAATATGTTAACTTACTTACAATACTCCCCAAAGTATTATCTTTTTTTCTAGGTGATTGTTTGTATACATGCACAATATACTTATTCAATTCTAACATGAATAACATATAAAATCATGTCGTTCTATGTCTTTCGTCAATATAAACATGTCAAAGTGTTAACGTAAGATTGAGTGGGTAAAATGAGTAATGACCATTAATTTTCATACTTTAACAGTCTAATAATCAAATGGATAGAAGAAGAGTGTGTTTTTCAAATTAAATAACATTCCCTTTCCAAACTTGAAGTTTCTAACACACACCTTGAACTTATAATAAAATGCTCAAATATTTCATCTGATCCCACATTTTTCCTTATTTTTATAGTAGATTTATCTATTCTCAATATTTCTCCAAATTTTTTTATAACGTGAAAATCTCACTCTCCATTAAAAACAAATAAATTCACCTTTGATAAAAACCCTTCAACTTCATTTTGTTGTTTAATAATAGAAGTTTGATTGAAGTTTTGTGAGATTGTCTATAAGGCGAAGTTCATATATTGAAGCTACTTGAATAACAATAAGTTCTCAATCATACGGAAAGAGATAAGATAAACACCGTTTTAAATGCAAAATTATATTTATCGAGATGTTCACACAACATATAACCCAACTATGTTTTGAGATTAGTTCAATACATTTGCATCCATTTTTGATTTTCCGTTATTTATATTTCAAAGTTAGTTCAATACAATTGCATCTAATTTTCGATTACCGTTATTTATTTTTTGAGGTTTGTTCAATGCAATTGCATCCATTTTCCAATTTATCGTTAATTATTATTTGTGGTTAGTTAAATACATTTTTATCCAATTTCCAATTTTCTGTTAATTGTTCATTGATATCAGTTTAATGCATTTGCATACAGTTTATGATTTCCTTTTAATTATTCTGTGAGATTAGTTTAATGCATGTGTATATAGTTTTAAATTTCTCATTTATTATTTGATAAGGTTGCATTTGCATTTAGTTTCCAATTTCCCGTTAATTATTATTTGAGGCTAGTTAAATAAATTTGCATCAAATTTTCAAGTTCCGTTAATTATTGTTTGAGGTTAGTTCAATAAATTTGCATCCAGTTTCCGATTTTCCGTTAATTATTTATTGAGGTTAGTTCAATGCATCTGCATCTAGTTTATTTTTTGAGATTAGTTCATTGTAGTTGCAACCAGTTTTTGATTTCCCAATAATTATTCATTAAGATTAGTTTCATGCATTTGCATCATGTTTCTAATTTATAATTGATTTTTCTTATTTGTTAGTTCAATGCAATTACATCCAGTTTTCGATTTTCCGTTAATTTAATATTTGAGGGTTAGTTCAATACATTTGCATCCAGTTTCCGATTTTCCGACAATTATTTTTATATTAGTTTGATGTAATTGTATCAAAGTTTTGATTTTCCGTTAATTATTATTTGAGGTTAGTTTAATGCAGTTGTATCCATATTCCGATTTTATATTAATTACTTTTTAAGATTAGTTTAATGCTTGTATTTGCATCTAATTTCCGATTTTCCGTTAAATATTATTTGAGGTTAGTTTGATGCATTTGCATCCAGTTTTCGGTTCCTATTTAATTGTTTGATGACGTTAGTTTCATTTAGTATTATATATATTTTAAAATATTTGTCATTATTGCTTTGACGTTATTTGTTTTTTCATTTTCTATTATATATTTTTGTGATGTTATTTTTTGTATAATTTAATTTTCCATATGTAATTTGTTTTGGTTTGGTATAATTTATTTAAGCCCAACGTCCATTTTAACTGAATATCGTTATTCCGCCGTATATATATATATATATATATATATATATATATATATATATATATATATATATATATATATATATATATATATATATATATATTGATGTTTTCATCAATATTGGGTCCGCTTAGGGCTAGCAATGGGCTGGATCGGTCCAGATATATGCAAATCCAAATCCGATCCGTTTTTCAACAATACAAAGACCCAAAACCGGACTCGACCCGAACGAATATTTGAGTTAGAGAACAAGAACCAAACCGATTTTTTTTTTTTTTTATTCTGGATCCGATCCGTTCCGAACCAATAAGCTCAATTTCAACCCGGTGAACCGAGTTTTTTATAATTGGATCATAATTTTCGTTATATAAATAGTAAATATATTTTTTTGCTAAACACAAAATCAAAGTACACAAATCCAAAAGGCATAATGAATGATTTGAAATCCAAATTTGTAAGGGAGGATTTTTCTTTAGATAGAAGCCATCTTTTTATTATGTAAAAAACACATCGTTATATTACATATATATTTTGTATATCTTATTTTGGAACTTTAAATACTGCAATGTTGTAGTAATAGAAATATATGGTGGAGGAAAATTAGGAAGAATAAGACTACAAATTTCAATCGGATCAGGCCTATAATGGTTCAGTACATACTTAATCCAGAACGAATCCAATAAGAGTCTGGTTCTGATTTTCAAGACCCAGAGCCAATCCAATATGCTAAGAGCATTTGCAATGCAGTGATAGAGGGGGTTTGTGAAAACTATCACCTAGTTGGGTCCAAAAGTCTTTGTGCAATGCGGGGTGATAAACTTCGGTGATAGTTTTCCCGGAGTTCAAAACAAGGTGAAACCTTCCACCGAAGTTTTTCATCGACTTGTTAACCGGACGGGATGTTGGATTCCGTCTCGTGTTTTTTTTTAAAAAAAAATGGTTTTTTTTTGACGGGATGTTAGATTCCGCCTCGCATGATTTTTCGACTTTTTTCGGTTTTTAAAATTTCGGACGGGATGTTTCATTCGGTCCGAGTGTTTTTTCAATTTTACGCCCGTGATCGAATCCAACATCCCGGCCCGAGATATATTTTTATCACCTTTGCATTTTTTCACCTTGTTTTTCACCGGGTTAGTGAAAAAAGGGTGAATAAGTGATGATAGTGGTGATGTGGGGGGGAAAATTATCACCTGCATTGCAAATGCTCTAACTACCTGTTCCAGACCCGTTTTTATTAGTTTTGACCGGATCGGGTATTGGTTCTTATCCGACCCATTGGTCCGTTTTGTTTTTTTTTTTTTTTGGTGTTTTCATCAACACGTAACTCTCCTGAAGATTTAAAAACACAAAATTATTGAAAATTTGGTGTTTGATGCTAGGATGATAAGAGGGAACTGTCTCACCTAAAGATGTTATAAAGATATTTATGGGATAGTAAATTGCTGACGAAAGAAGAAGAAGGAATGACTACCACGAAAAGAGGCGAAGAAGATGATGAAAATGATAAAGTACAAATTTTGGCGAGTAGAAAAAAATCTCCTCCGCTGTGGGTTTGGGCGATGGAAACCCTAGCCGACTTTAAAAGAATTAACAGTTCCACTCTCGATGGTCAGTTACTCTCTTTATTGTTTTAATGTTTCGCCTTGTTTTAAATTAACTAACAAGAGAATTGTTAAATTATGGCAGAGGTGTTGAAGAAAGTTCCAAATGAAGAGGTGGAGTCATTAAAAGCGTGTACAAATGAAGAGGTGTTGAAGAAAGTTCCAAATGAAGAAAGTTGTTCCGAACCCGCCCAGAATCTCGACCGTGGTCTTGTCCACAAGGTTTGCCTTTTCACTCTCCATTTGTTTTGAATGATTTTTCTTTAAAAGTTCACATCATTGTTTTCAATCGTATTTAGTATCTAGCATCTTTTATCTATCTTATCATTTTGTTGTCTCAGTTGGTACTACTAAATTGGGGTTTCTGTGCTCTTTTACCAACTTCCATATTTTTCTGCCTTGAAGAGTTAAATGTTTCTGTCAATGAATTTGGACACTGGTCTCAGTTTAATTTTGCATTATATTTATTTTAGCTGGCGAACACGTCCATCCCCGAAGCATCTATGTTGGACTCGTGTATAATGGATGTTTCTCAATTTGTTGGCAGTAAAAATTCTCACTTGCACAAATGTACTTTACAGGAGGTATTGAAACTTTTTTCAGTTTTTTATCTATTGAAACTGTTACACACTTTGTTAATCCACACTGACCCAAGATCCTCATTTACAAGCAGGTTAAGGAGGCACTTATTAATGGTCGCCATCCATCGGCTGCAAAATTGTGGGGACTAAGTGGATTGAAAGGAAAATATCAGGAACAACCTGCTAGACAGCTTGCTTGTAGCGAAACTGGTGGTAACATCCAGACGCAAGAAGCAAACTCAGGTTGCCTTGTATCTGAGATTCAGGGCAATGCATTGCAAGGAAATCCCCATGCCAAATCTTCAAACCCTACCACGGAGGAGACAACCAAGCGAAAGGAGGATCAGGATTTAGCTGGAATTGGAACTGCTAATCGAGTTTATAATGCAAGCAATAGCTCTAAGCAGAGCATGGAGATTCCTGAATCTCATGCAGTGAATGAGATCTCATCTCCTCCAGCCCCTGAAAATACAATGGAAATCATGCAAGATGGTCCTCCTCTCCGTAGGAGCAAGAGGAAAAGGACTGAAAGCAGTACAGGACGGCTAAAGGATTGTATGAATGTCGATAAGACGTCTATGGATACTGTTGTGCTGAAACTCGGGGGGCAGAACTTGGATCCTCTGCCTGCGTGTGAACCCCTAAAAATTCCCTGTGGAAGACGAGCTCAAGATCTGGGAAAATTTGGAGCTTGTGCAGATGATGGTGGTAAAATTCAGCAGGTTTTCTCAAAAAGGTTAAGGACAACTGTGAATGGGGGAGAAAGCTCACATGGTACGAATGTCACCATTGGGAAATTTCCTTTCTCTTCACCCAGTGAAGATATGGAATTCACCACAGTGAACAACAGTTTATTTAATTCTCAAATAGCATCAACTGAAGATTCTTTGGATACAGATTGGGCTGAAGATTATTCATGTATTAAGTGTAACAAGGGTGGGCATTTGTTAATTTGTAGCTCGTGCAAACTTGCTGTCCACCAGAGTTGTTTGGGTTTTTCAGCTAGTTCCAATGACCTGGATAGTTTCTTGTGCCCAGTTTGTTCATCTTTCCAAGCAAACATGGTATTTATTGAGATGAAGAAATTGGCTACTTTGGCAGAGGAAAAGGCTACTTTGGCAGAGGAAAAGGCTACTTTGGCAATGAATCGATTGTCTAGTTTTTTGAACCCTGGGCAAGACAGGAAAAAAGTATTAAATGTGGATCAATCAAGAGCTGTTGAAAGTGCAAGTTTTCCCAATGGAAAACAAAAAGAGATGCTGAACAATCCATCCAGACTCTCAGCGTTAACAGAAGCTGCTTGTGACTGTAATGATGGCACTGAGATTGTATTAAATGGTCACGAATATGCTGTTTTAGGACCATCTGATGCAGATTTGCATCAACAACCTGTCAATTACTCCTCACCTGTAATGGGCAGAAATTCTGATTCACCCTGTGGGGGTACAGAGACAGTATTGACAAGTCATGAGCATGCTGATGTAGGAGTTGAATATCCAGATTTACAGCAGCCTGACACTAGGCAACAGGGACACTATCCTCCAGCGGATGCAACTGTTGATTTACCTTGTGTAAACAGAGAGACTGTTTTAAATGATCCGAAACTTGTTGATGCAAGAAATGCAGAACAGCAGCTTCTCCATTCCTTAGAAGGACGCTTGCCATCGTTAGATGACAATACAATGGAAACCTCTAAACATAAGAATGACCAAAACACAGTGGAAAATTCTGAAAATGTGAATGATGTAAATGTCAAGGAGCATGTGAATGTTAAGAATGGTGGCAAACGGTATGAGTTTAGGGGACAACGATTGCCTTTTTGGATATATATTTGCTCATTCCTTTTATTTTCTGGCATATATACTTTTTTGGAAAACTGAACTTATTTTCTTCCATTGTCATGCGGAATTTCGTGAGATTAATGTCTATTCCAATGTGCAGCGCAAATCCCAGAAATCCATCAAAGAGAAAGAATTCTTGGAGTAGTGAAGAGGAAATGAAACTCCGGGTCTGGTGTTTACTTTTAGATATTTTATTAGAAATATAAATACTGGGGTTATTTGTGTTAAGATTCTTTATGGGGTGTCTGTTTTGTTATTTGATTTGCCCGTATTGTTTGTCCTTAGTTTACCCCATTGGGTTTTCATGTTTACTGCAACTTCCTTGTTTTGGTCTGACTGAATCTGTGTGTTTCATTGAGTAGGAGGGAGTGGAAATATATGGAAAAGCTGATAATAAAAATGTCCCATGGAGGAAAATTTTGGATTTTGGTCAAGGTGTTTTTCAAGAACGTCGCACGGCAGCAAATCTCAAGGATAAATGGAGAAGGATGAATGAAGAAGCATCAAAAAAGCAGCTTTAGCTGTGTTCAATGGTTTACAAGCATCTTTTAACCATGGCATCAAAAAAGTTGTGTTAGCCTCGGATTGCTTATCACTAGTTAATGCGCTTTCAGGGAATTTGGATAACTTGTCATGGACGAATAGTATCCTGGTTCATGATATCCTCAAACTAGTGGAGTCTTTCTCTTCGGTTATTTTTGTTTATATTCCACGCTTTTGTAATACTGCTTCTCATCATCTCGCTGCTTGGGGTTTTTTGTTTGGCCATAACTTTTGGACGGAGGATGTTCCGCCCATCTCCAAGTCCCTAATAGCGAATGATTGTGCTATCTTATTTTTTGGTTGCTAGTAAAATCATCCTTTCTTTGCAAAAAAAAAAAAAAAAGCAACCTGAAGCATCAAAAGAGCAACCTGAAGCAAGTTGAAGTGTTTAAAGGAGGTGTTTTTTGAAGGTTTTGTGCTGAAGTTTCTTTTGCTGGCTATATCCTCGTTGTACACAATACTAATGCTAGCTTTAACGTCACTTTTGTGGATATAATCTATTTTGTAGTAATTTAAATTCTAAAATACTTTAAAGAAGGCGGCTGTTAGCTACAGTCCAACAACAGTATTTTATTAATTTTTTATGTAACTCTTGGTCTCTTAAGCCATTTTGTTTGGACAGAATTGCTCATACCCAATTGATTAAATTACAAAACACCTAATCAAAATGTTAAAGTCAATTTGAAATAATAATAAATACAATTATGTCATTTAGACTCGACACACTTTTTCCACACCACGGAATCGGTCGGGTAGACCCGAATTTAACCCAACCCAATTACCGAATATATTGGGTTCGAGTCACTTTTCATATCCATTTATGTATTCGGGTCGGATTCAGATATGTCGGGTTCGAGTTCGGATATAATTTTTTGGTTTTTTTTTAGTTTTTAGTGTTATCTGATCGGGTTAGTCGGGTTCAGATATTCAATTTCGGTTTTAATCGGGTTCGGATATTGCGAAACTATTTGGATTCGGATATAGTCATATCCTACCCAAACCCGACCCGATCCCTGCCCTAATAACCACTACTAAGCATCATGTGCGGAGCACATGCATCATGCTAGTGTAGATAACTTGCTTTCAGAGGTGGCTGTACGAAACAAATCAGTATCTTTGACTGCCATTTTCTTGTATATGTAAAAAATTATGGGGATGCTAAGGATAAAAGATGTATGAATTGTAGATATGGTTTTTTTTAACCCGAATTTGTTTGTGCCCGATTCAAACCCGTTAGGGTCGTGTCCAAAACTGCTACTCCGAGTTGGAAGTTTACTTCTTATTTTCTTAATAAGTTAATATGTATTATGTAGTCACTGACGGCACTAATGTACCATTTACATTTATTACTATATTTCCTATTGCACATCTCTCTTTGTTTATTTGTATAGAATTGGAACTCAAGTATGAGAAGCAGTTTGTAAGAACCCTTGTTTTCATTCGATAATGTGAAGTAAACGCCTCTTTTTTGTATATATATGGTTTAACCAAAAAGTAGAAAGAGTAAAATGAGTAGAAACATAAACAAAAACATAAAAAAAAAAAAACAAAAACACTCAGACGGAAAAACCGAAGATATTTAGTTCATGGGTTGAATTTTTATGGTGCACGTGTTGTGTCAGCCAGCCACTTGAGAGTTGAATATTGCTAGTCAATTTATTCGTTCACCTTTGATAAAAACCCTTCAACTTCATTTTGTTGTTTAATAATAGAAGTTTGATTGAAGTTTTGTGAGAGATTTTTTATAAGCTAAGTTTATATATCAGTTTTACTTGAATAACAATAAGTTCTCAATCATACGGAAAAAAATAAGATAAACACCGTTTTAAATGCAAAACTATATTTATCGAGACGTTCACACAACATATAACCCAAATATGTTTTGAGATTAGTTCAATACATTTGCATCTAATTTTTGATTTTCCATTATTTATATTTCAAAGTTAGTTCAATACAATTGCATCTAATTTCTGATTCCCGTTATTTATTTTTTGAGGTTAGTTCAATGCAATTGCATCAATTTTCCAATTTATCGTTAATTATTCTTTGTGGTTAGTTCAATACATTTTTATCCAATTTCCAATTTTCTGTTAATTGTTCTTTGATATCAGTTTAATGTATTTGCATCCAGTTTATGATTTCCTATTAATTATTATGTGAGATTAGTTTAATGCATATGTATCTAGTTTTCAAGTTCTCATTTATTATTTGATAAGGTTGCATTTGCATTTAGTTTCCAATTTCCCGTTAATTATTGTTTGAGGCTAGTTAAATGAATTTGCATCAAATTTTCAATTTTTCGTTAATTATTGTTTGAGGTTAGTTCAATAAATTGGCATCCAGTTTCCGATTTCCCGTTAATTATTTCTTGGGGTTAGTTAACGATCTGATCTAGTTTATTTTTGAGATTAGTTCATCAGAGTTGTAAACCGGTTTTCGATTTCCCAATAATTATTCTTTAAGTTTAGTTTCATGCATTTGCATCTGAGCATCTCTAGGTGGTGGTAGCATACTCTTCAAATTTGAAGAATGCTACCACAAAATCTGATAGCAAATTTCACCAACTAGGTGGTCGCAAATTAAATGGTCGCAAAAATTCATTGGAGATGACCTTGACATTAGTATCGGCGGCCAAGATTATCGCTGCCGCTGACATTACCAACCGCAAGTTCAAGTTCAAAACTCACACGACATTCCCTAATCGCCGCACCAAATTGAAAAAGTAAAAAAATAACTTGTGCGACATTAGTAGTGGCGGCAAGCCATCATTTCATGGCGTGGTGTTGGTCAAGTCAAAAAAAAAAACTTGGGGCTTACATTAGTATCGGCGCTAGCGACATTATTATTATATTGTCGCCGCAGATCCGCATCCAAACCTCCGTGATTTGCTAACAAGAATGCGAACGTAATGCCGGGTTATGCGACCACCTAACGAATAACCACCTAGAGTTGGAATTCAGGGAAATTCCGACGCATTTCTTCAAATTTGAAGAATGCGACCACGGATACGTCCACCTAGAGATGCTCTCATGTTTCTAATTTATAATTAATTTTTCTTATTTGTTAGTTCAATGCAGTTGCATCCAGTTTTCGATTTTCCGTTAATTTAATATTTGAGGGTTAGTTCAATACATTTGCATCCAGTTTCCGATTTCCCGAAAATTATTTTTTGATATTAGTTTGATGTATTTGTATCAAAGTTTTGATTTTCCGTTAATTATTATTTGAGGTTAGTTTAATGCAGTTGTATCTATATTCCGATTTTCTATTAATTACTTTTTAAGATTAGTTTAATGTTTGCATTTGCATCCAATTTCCGATTTTCCGTTAAATATTATTTGAGGTTAGTTCGATGCATTTGCATCCAGTTTTCGGTTCCCCTTTAATTGTTTGTTGACGTTAGTTTCATTCAGTATTATATATATTTTAAAATATTTGTCATTATTGCTTTGACGTTATTTGTTTTTTCATTTTCTATTATATATTTTGTGATGTTATTTTTTGTATAATTTAATTTTCCACATGTAATTTGTTTTGGTTTGGTATAATTTATTTAACCCCAACGTCAATTTTAACTGAATATCGTTATTCCAAATAATAACGATATTCAAGAATATATATATATATATATATATATATATATATATATATATATATATATATATATATATTATTGATGTTTTCATCAATATTGGGTCCGCTTAGGGCTAGCAATGGTTTGGATCGGTCGGATATATGCAAATTCAAATTCGATCCGCTTTTTCAACAATACGTGGATCCGGAAACCGGACTCGCCCGAACTAATATTTGAGTTAGAGAACAAGAATCAAACCGATTTATTTATTTATTTTTTATTATTCTGGATCTGATCCGTTCCGAACCAATAAGCTCAATTTCAACCCGGTGAACCGAGTTTTTTATAATTGGATCATAATTTTCGTTATATAAATAGTAAATATATATTTTTTTTGCTAAACACAAAATCAAGGTACACAAATCCAAAAGGCATAATGAATGATTTGAAATCCAAATGTGTAAGGGAGGATTTTTCTTTAGATATAAACCATCTTTTTATTATGTAAAAAACACATCGTAATATTACATATGTATTTTGTATATCTTATTTTGGAACTTTAAATACTGTAATGTTGCAGTAATAGAAATATATGGTGGAGGAAAATTAGGAAGAATAAGATTACAAATTTCAATCAGATCAGGCCTATAATGGTTCGGTACATACTTAATTCAGAACGAATCCAATATGAGTCCAATAAGAGTGGTTCTGATTTTCAAGACCCAGAGCCGATCCAATATGCTAACTACCTGTCCCAGACCCGTTTTTATTGATTTGGACCGGATTGGGTATTGGTTCTTATCCGACCCATTGGTCCGCTTTGGTTTTTTTTTTTTTGATGTTTTCATCAACATGTAACTCTCCTGAAGATTAAAAACACCATATTATTGAAAATTTGGTGTTTAAAGCTAGGATAATAGGATAGTGTCTCACCTAAAATGTTCTTATCCGACCCATTGGTCCGTTTTGGTGTTTTCATCAACACGTAACTCCTGAAGATTTAAAAACACTAAGTGTGTGTTTGTTAAATTTTAACTCATGGAAAGGAAAGGAAATAAAATGGGTGGTCCACTATGGAATGGAATGGAATGGAATGGAAAGGAAATAATTTTAAATGGTATGTGTTTGGTAAACTGGGGAAAGGAAAGTAAAAACTAGGGAAAGGAATAATCGTGTTTGTTTTGCAAAGCTATGGAAAGGAATAATTGTATTGTTGAGTGGAGTGTATTAGTAGTAAGTTCCTATTTATCTATTTCCTTTCCTTTCCTTTCCACAAAAATTCAAGGGTTATTTAAAAGACACAAAACCTTTTCCATTTGTTTCCATATGGAAGTTCCCATTTCCTTTCCATGGGTAAACAAACTTTAAAAACTATGGAAAGATTGGGACCACTCTTATTTTCCTTTCCTTTCCATAGTATTTCCTTTCCTTTCCATCATAACAAACACACCCTAAATTATTGAAAATTTGGTGTTTGATGCTAGGATGATAGGAGGGAACTGTCTCACCTAAAGATGTTATAAAGATATTTATGGGATAGTAAATTGTTGACGAAAGAAAATTTTGTGTTGAAGTTGGATGGTGAGACAGAGAGAGAGAAAAGGGGGAGACTTTTTAGGTTTTACAGCAAAGTGATCGATCGACGACGGTGCAAGAAGAAGAAGAAGGAATGACTACCACGAAAAGAGGCGAAGAAGATGATGAAAATGATAAAGTACAAATTTTGGCGAGTAGAAAAAAATCTAGTCCTCCGCTGTGGGGTTGGGCGATGGAAACCCTAGCCGACTTTAAAAGAATTAACAGTTCCACTCTCGATGGTCAGTTACTCTCTTTATTGTTTTAATGTTTCGCCTTGTTTTAAATTAACTAACAAGAGAATTATTAAATTATGGCAGAGTTGTTGAAGAAAGTTCCAAATGAAGAGTTGGAGTCATTAAAAGCCACTACCGCTACCCAGAGGATTGGTTTAAGGTGTCCAAACACCACCAACCATGATCGTCCCTGTTGTTCCGAACCCGCCCAGAATCTCTACCGTGGTCTTGTCCACAAGGTTTGCCTTTTCACTCTCCATTTGTTTTGAATGATTTTTCATTGTTTTCAATCGTATTTAGTATTTAGTATCTAGCATCTTTTATCTATCTTATCATTTTGTTGTCTCAGTTGGTACCAACTTGCATATTTTTCTGCCTTGAAGAGTTAAATGTTTCTGTCAATGAATTTGGACACTGGTCTCAGTTTAATTTTGCATTATATTTATTTTAGCTGGCGAACACGTCCATCCCCGAAGCATCTATGTTGGACTCGTGTATAATGGATGTTTCTCAATTTGTTGGCAGTAAAAATTCTCACTTGCCCAAATGTACTTTACATGAGGTATTGAACCTTTTTTCAGTTTTTTATCTATTGAAACTGTTACACACTTTGTTAATCCACACTGACCCAAGATCCTCATTTACAAGCAGGTTAAGGAGGCACTTATTAATGGTCGCCATCCATCGGCTGCAAAATTGTGGGGACTAAGTGGATTGAAAGGAAAATATCAGGAACAACCTGCTAGACAGCTTGCTTGTAGCGAAACTGGTGGTAACATCCAGACGCAAGAAGCAAACTCAGGTTGCCTTGTATCTGAGATTCAGGGCAATGCATTGCAAGGAAATCCCCATGCCAAATCTTCAAACCCTACCACGGAGGAGACAACCAAGCGAAAGGAGGATCAGAATTTAGCTGGAATTGGAACTGCTAATCGAGTTTATAATGCAAGCAATAGCTCTAAGCAGAGCATGGAGATTCCTGAATCTCATGCAGTGAATGAGATCTCATCTCCTCCAGCCCCTGAAAATGCAATGGAAATCATGCAAGATGGTCCTCCTCTCCGTAGGAGCAAGAGGAAAAGGACTGAAAGCAGTACAGGACGGCTAAAGGATTGTATGAATGTCGATAAGACGTCTATGGATACTGTTGTGCTGAAACTCGGGGGGCAGAACTTGGATACTCTGCCTGCATGTGAACCCCTAGAAATTCCCCGTGGAAGACGAGCTCAAGATCTGGGAAAAATTGGAGCTTGTGCAGATGATGGTGGTAAAATTCAGCAGGTTTTCTCAAAAAAGTTAAGGACAACTGTGAATGGGGGAGAAAGCTCACATGGTACGAATGTCACCATTGGGAAATTTCCTTTCTCTTCACCCAGTGAAGATATGGAATTCACCACAGTGAACAACAGTTTATTTAATTCTCAAATAGCATCAACTGAAGATTCTTTGGATACAGATTGGGCTGAAGATTATTCATGTATTAAGTGTAACAAGGGTGGGCATTTGTTAATTTGTAGCGCGTGCAAACTTGCTGTCCACCAGAGTTGTTTGGGTTTTTCAGCTAGTTCCAATGACCTGGATAGTTTCTTGTGCCCAGTTTGTTCATATTCCCAAGCAAAGATGGTATGTAGTGAGATTAAGAAATTGGCTATTTTGGCAAAGGAAAAGGCTACTTTGGCAATGAATCGATTGTCTAGTTTTTTGAACCCTGGGCAAGACAGGAAAAAAGTATTAAATGTGGATCAATCAAGAGCTGTTGAAAGTGCAAGTTTTCTCAATGGAAAACAAAAAGAGATGCTGAACAATCCATCCAGACTCTCAGCGTTGCATCAGCAAGAAACAGAAGCTGCTTGTGATTGTAATGATGGCACTGAGATTGTATTAAATGGTCACGAATATGCTGTTTTAGGACCATCTGACGCAGATTTGCATCAACAACCTGTCAATTACTCCTCACCTGTAATGGGCAGAAATTCTGATTCACCCTGTTGGGGTACAGAGACAGTATTGACAAGTCATGAGCATGCTGATGGAGGAGTTGAATATCCAGATTTACAGCAGCCTGACACTAGGCAACAGGGACACTATCCTCCAGCAGATGCAACTGTTGATTTACCTTGTGTAAACAGAGAGACTGTTTTAAATGATCCGAAACTTGTTGGTGCAAGAAATGCAGAACAGCAGCTTCTCCATTCCTTAGAAGGACGCTTGCCATCGTTAGATGACAATACAATGGAAACCTCTAAACATAAGAATGACCAAAACACAGTGGAAAATTCTGAAAATGTGAATGATGTAAATGTCAAGGAGCATGTGAATGTTAAGAATGGTGGCAAACGGTATGAGTTTAGGGGACAACGATTGCCTTTTTGGATATATATTTGCTCATTCCTTTTATTTTCTGGCATATATACTTTTTTGGAAAACTGAACTTATTTTCTTCCATTGTCATGCGGAATTTCGTGAGATTAATGTCTATTCCAATGTGCAGCGCAAATCCCAGAAATCCATCAAAGAGAAAGAAATTTTCTTGGAGTAGTGAAGAGGAAATGAAACTCCAGGTCTGGTGTTTACTTTTAGATATTTTATTAGGTGTTAAGATTCTTTATGGGGTGTCTGTTTTGTTATTTGCTCTGCCCGTATTGTTTGTCCTTAGTTTACCCCATTGGGTTTTCATGTTTACTGCAACTTCCTTGTTTTGGTCTGACTGAATCTGTGTGTTTCATTGAGTAGGAGGGAGTGGAAATATATGGAAAAGCTGATACTAAAAATGTCCCATGGAGGAAAATTTTGGATTTTGGTCAAGGTGTTTTTCAAGAACGTCGCACGGCAGCAAATCTCAAGGATAAATGGAGAAGGATGAATGAAGAAGCATCAAAAAAGCAACCTGAAGCATCAAAAGAGCAACCTGAAGCAAGTTGAAGTGTTTAAAGGAGGTGTTTTTTGAAGGTTTTGTGCTGAAGTTTCTTTTGCTTGCTATATCCTCGTTGTACACAATACTAATGCTAGCTTTAACGTCACTTCTGTGGATATAATCTATTTTGTAGTAATGTAGATAACTTGCTTTCAGAGGTGGCTGTACGAAACAAATCAGTATCTTTGACTGCCATTTTTCTTGTATATGTAAAAAATTATGGGGATGCTACGGATAAAGGATGTATGAATTGTAGATATGGTTTTTCTTAACCCGAATTTGTTTGTGCCCGATCCAAACCCGTTAGGGTCGTGTCCAAAACTGCTACTTCGAGTTCGGAAGTTTACTTCTTATTTTCTTAATAAGTTAATATGTATTATGTACTAATGTACCATTTACATTTATTACTACATTTCCTATTGCACATCTCTCCTTGTTTATTTGTATAGAATTGGAACTCAAGTATGAGAAGCAGTTTGTAAGAACCCTTGTTTTCATTTTTCATTGGATAATGCCTCTTTTTTTTTTTAAAACCATTTCTTCTGCCTTTTGACAGTAAAATTTAAACGTTATTTTTTTTTTTTCCGATTATATATGCCAAACACTATTTTAACATTCGAAATTTTGACAAAAGTATCTGAAAAACAATTCTATAAAAATTCCGATTAAAAAATGCATCAAAAATACATCTAGAGTAACAAATCTGGTAGAAACAAATTTGAATTTTGTAATAAACAAAAACATAGCAAAAAAAAAAAAGTAGAAAAAGAAAACAAAACAAAACATAAAAAACAAAACAAAAACAAAAAAACCGAAGATATTTAGTTCATGGGTTGAATAATTATGGTGGCACGTGTTGTGTCAGCCAGCCACTTGAGAGTTGAATATTGCTAGTCAATTTATTCGTTCAAGAGCAGATGACGGAAATGGAGGAGAAGGGGAGAAGAGTCTGCGTTACAGGAGCCGGTGGGTACGTGGCATCGTGGCTGGTTAAGCTTCTGCTCTCCAAGGGCTACATCGTCCATGGCACCGTTAGAGACCCAGGAGACGACAAGAATTCTCACTTGAAAAGGCTTGAGAAAGCAGACCAGAATCTCAAACTCTTCCCAGCAGACCTGCTGAACTACAATTCTCTCTCTGCAGCTATCACTGCTTGCTCTGGAGTCTTCCATGTTGCTTCTCCTGTTCCGTCAACCACCTTATCAAATCCCGAGGTACTTGATACACCTCACATGCGATTGCACTACACTTTCCTATTGGAAATAATTCCACTTTATTATACTATATATTCGTGTCCTGTCTCAATGATATGCTTTGCAGGTAGAATTAGTTGAGCCAGCTGTAACTGGTACACTAAATGTACTTAAGGCGTGTTCTGAAGCACAAGTGAAGAGAGTCGTGGTTGTATCGTCTTGTGCTGCGGTTGGTATGATTCCTAACTGGCCAAATGATCAAGTAATGGATGAGGCATGTTGGTCAGACAAGGAATACTGCAGAGCCACCAAGGTAACTACATTGGATCATTTTATAGCAGTTCGGTTGTACTGCTTTATCTAACTTATTCCTAGCTAATTCAGTGGCTTAGCGTAAATTTCAGTTCCATCAGTATAAGTTGGTCATATGATACCCGCCATGGGACAATATCTTGTTTCACATTTTTACAGCCTACTAACGTGCTCGACCATGGATTCTCAAATCACATTCAGCTGTATCTGACGGCTCCAATACGACTAAACCGGTGTTTTAGATGCTAGGCCCTCCTCGCTTGTTTCTACAATTGGGGTGTTTCTCCATAAAAATTATATTCAGCAAGAGGGAAAAGAAAATGGTCCCACTCTTTATTCCTTGTTAACCAATTTCCTCAATCCAACTCCGTACTACATCTTGTTGAACCGTTCAACTCCCGGGATGAACCAGTCACTTGATTTTAGAATAATTTGCAAATGAGACTTTTATAGAAATTCATTTATTTGTAGATGGAAATTGAGGAAATGAGCAACTGCATGAGACTAAGTCTGTACTTACATTTATCTACATTCTCAATTCTCTGGACATCCCTGCCCAAGGGCTACATCTTACTTGTCTATTATCTTGTTAGTGGCATGCTAGTCTCTCAGTCCAATGTCATCATAGGTTGCAAATCGTAAGACGATGCCTATAGATTAATGTGACTGTATGTACGCTTCTCTTTCCCCCTTTCCAGTTGGCCTAAGTCTATTGGTAAGGACACGGAACCATAAAATCTGATGAGTTCTGTGTTGTTAGATCACCTGGGTAGATACTTAAATAAAATTTCCACCACATGTAAGTGCAATTATTTTTATTTTATTTATTTCTTGTTTCATATATATATATATATATATATATGGGAGGGATAGAGCCACATTCTAGCCACATTGTAAACGAATCCAAACAAAATTGTGGACTTAAAAGTTGACTGAAGTGCTGAATTTTTGTAGATAGAATCTCCCCACCATGGAGAACATACTCACAAAAATTTAGCTCATTCAAAGAAGTCTAACCTTAGGATATGTGTGGTTAGTAGGTTATACATATCTTAACTTCTTAAGTTATTTCCCTTTATCAACTTGAATATTAGAAACTTTTAGCCTGTCTCTCGCAACAGATTAATTAAGAACAAAATCTGATACTTTACCGTTAAGTCGTTAATTAGCATGTTTCTGCAAACCTTTTTTGTTTTTTGTTTATTTATGAGCTTTTTGTTTGTTTCTTTGTTGGCATTTCTATGATATGGTCGTCTCATTCTCTAGATTTGTGTTTTGTCCCATTATACTTGGTTTGCCAGAATTGGTATTGTCTGTCGAAAACAGAAGCAGAAAGTGAGGCTGTCAAATATGCAAAGAGAACTGGTCTTGATGTTGTAACAGTTTGCCCCTGCCTTGTGCTCGGTCCGATGCTGCAATCCACTGCAAATGCTAGTAGTTTGGTACTTATCAAGATGATGAAAGGTCTCTTATTATACCATTTTTATGTGTTTCCATTGTATAGGTTTTCTGCATTTTTGTATGTGTGGTGGCATTTTGTTGATGATTATTTTTGACAAACTTATGGAAAATTAGTTTCCAGCAATTAATCAGACAACCTTGATAATTGTTTCCTTTTGAGCCTTGGTGAACTTAAGCTAGAGTTTTATCTGCGATGTGCAAATTGTGATTTTAAAAATTGTCTTAACTGGTTTATTTGTTATGCTGTCCAGAGGGACTTGATTTGATGGAAAACAAAATACGGAAAGTCGTAGATGTCAGGGATGTTGCTGATGCGCTGCTGCTGACATATGAGAAGCCTGAAGCTGAAGGAAGATACCTCTGTCTGGCCTACATTACGAGGGCCAGGGATTTGGTTGAGAAGCTGAGAAGTATATATCCTAATTACGATTACCCAAAGGAGGTGAGTTTGCTTATAAAATAAACTCAATGTCGTAGGATACTTAACCACAAGTACTCTATAGATATATATTATGTTAGTGTAAGGTGTAGAAAAAGTGCATAGAAATGTTACTGTAGATGGATTTATATAATACTATTCTATAACTTACTCTGGCCGTACAGAAAGTTTGAGATTTAGACACTTCTTCTTAAACAACCTTTTTCGCAGTTTTATTGAGGTGGGAGCAGATGAAAAGTTGAGTTCAAAGAAATTGCAAAACTTGGGATGGAGATACAGGCCCCTGGAAGAAACTCTTGTTGATTCTGTGGAAAGTTACCAAGAACTTGGTATCTTGAAGAAGGACTGATTGAACTGGCATCTCTGTCAAGAATATTGTGTAGCACATTAGTAGAGGTAACACTGAGTTTTGCAGCTATATTTCTTCAATAATAACTACGTGCATAATTATATCATACAAACATGTATACAGATGATAGGTACAAGTGTACAACGTAGATTCCACAATAAAATTTTATAGTAATACTGGTGGAGTAATTTGTTACTAATCGGGAACTTGTACTGAAATAGAAGAAACTAACTTTCTGAACTACAACTTCAGTATTGATTGAATCCAAATGAATATAAAGTGTCTGAAAGCCATCATAGGTGAACAGCGAGTATGATCATTGCATTATTACGAGTTGGCTCAGACGTTGCTGTTACAACTGGATGGTGTTCTCAACATAAAATTCGTTGTTAGAGTGGAATTATTTTAATAATGTACGAATGGAAATGCCTATATCGCGCTTCTTTCTTTGTTTTTACCTTTTTTTTTTACTGTTTAGCAATGGCAGCGTGATTGTCAGAGGAAGGCCCAACATTTCAAAATTTGATAATTTTTTTTGAAATTGCTACTGCTTTTATCTAAACACCAGACTACTACTCATAATTTGGTTCCCAAGACAGTAGTTCAGTGCGAAGAGAAAAGTTAAATGACTAAGCGAAGAGAAGTACACATATACTTATATATCTGTTGATTGTAGAACTGAAGTAGGAGGTAATTACCTATGTTTAACTTAAGCCGCTTTACTATTTTTTTTAAAAAAAATTATTTATTTATTTTTATTGTGGCAGTTTTACTGATGTAGGCATATAAGAGAAGCTGGCTACAGGAGAGGTAGTGAGCTCGGAGAAGCAAAAGTTGGGATGGAAATACAGATATCTAGAAGCAACACTTATGGACTCTGTCAAAAGCTACCAAGCCCGCATCTCCTGGCCAAGTATTAGCTGATTTTCCAAGTTTTTGACTTTTTATTTTGGTCTTAAACTGAATTATAATAGATACATTTGGAATGATTAGCACTATTGGCAGAGTAATTTAGTATGTCCACCATCAGTGCATGAGTTTATTGCTTATAAAAATGATATGGAATGGTTACTAACTTGTTGTGATCCTCTCCCTTGAGCTCAGAGAGCTGATAATAACATGAAGTAAATCCTATGTAAGCTCTCAGCAACAATACTAGATTACTAGAGAGAAAATATCAGCAATGCTTCGACGTTTGGGGTTTATAATCATGCAACATGCAGGTTATCATTTGGTAATGATCGACTCGGCTCACGCCGTCTTGTCCAAAAGTCCTATGTCACGTATATACAATATGGTTTAAAACTAAGCAATCTGAAGCTCGTAGAGACCATTTCGACCTATAAATACGATGTGCGTGTCTATATTCTCACTTCAATGCATTTACTCGCAAGTGAATCTAGTTTCAGTTTTCTCGCTGTTCCTTTAAATTGGTAAAAGTCCCCAGATACGTCCAGAAGATGATCCCTCTCATAGTCAGAGACCAGCAAATTTTATAAACTTCATATTTCGGTGGCAGGAGCAAGATTTTTATTTTCTTTTTGTCTGTCTTTGATAGTAAAAATGGCCGTCCAACTACCAACAAAGATTATGGTCATCCAAAAGCAATTTTGTTTTTATGGTTTTGACCATCAAGTTTAATCTTTTCACAGAGCGCCTCTGAAATGATAGCAATGACTACAACGACGACAAGGTCTATGTTTGGCATTAAGAAAGGAACTGTCTTCAGACAGTTGTCTGGATCAGATTCTGAGAACTCCATTCGGCTGGTAAAAAGACATACAGAAGAAAGAAATATATAAAGAGTCCGAATTTGTGGACAAGTCTGTCCACAAACATCAGTTTTTCGGGCAGCACTCCACCAATCACCAGCTGCTGTTTTGTGGACAGCAAATAGTTGCTTGTCCACAAACATATTTCGATATATAAACCTGCTTCAACTTCAAGTCAGCTATAAACGCCCAAAAGAGGTTGAATATACGCACACAAAAAAGAAGAAGAAGATGGTAGTCAACGAAACGGTGTGTGTCACAGGTGCTGGAGGATATCTGGCGTCTTGGCTCATCAACTTGCTACTATCTCAAGGTTACACGGTCCATGGCACCGTGAGGGAACCAAGTAATTTCGATCTATTTTTGTGCTACCTTACTTTGGTTTTTGATTTTTGGTACTATTATTGTGGCCTTGTGGGTGCTAACTTTTTTCTTCAAATTTTGCGACTTAATCTTTTTCAATTTATTGGGCGAAACTTATGTTTGAGAAACTGACTTTGATCAGAACTATGAGCTAACGGATTTTCTTTCCATGCTTAGGGTGGGAAGGAAGTAAACTAACATTCTTGACTAAATACCTCCTGACAAAGGATAGATGCATAGAAATAATCAAAATGATATGATTACTCACAATCTAACCTTTGGCAGATGATGAAAAGAACTCCCATTTGAAGAAACTGGGCAACGCGGCAAAAAATCTGCACCTGTTCAAGGCTGATTTGCTGCATTATGACAGTATTTTTACTGCCATTAGAGGATGCAACGGAGTTTTCCACGTTGCTACTCCAGTTCCCACAGGGGGTGTAGCAAATCCCGAGGCAAGATTAAGATTGATGAACTTGTAATTGTATCATCTAAACCTTGGTTGCGAGACCACTGTCAAGCAGTACAGAACCAATTGAAGTTTTAAGATAGTCATATTTATCACATACTCACACAAGGTTTCACAGGAAGAATTAATCAAACCTGCTGTTAACGGCACGTCAAATGTGCTAAAAGCGTGTTCCATGGCAAACATAAAGAGGGTTGTCGTTGTGTCATCAATAGCTGCCATTATGCTCACACAAAATTGGCCAAAGGATCAACCCATGGACGAATCTTGTTGGTCAGACAAGGATCTGTGCAAGATAACTGAGGTAAGCTATTTCTAACAGTAATTTGAACCAGTTGCAGATTGGTTAACAAAGTCTACAACGCAAACATAATCTCCAATTCTAGTATGTGGTAGCTTCAAGAAGCCCAGGCACAAAACATTAGGAAAAAGGACCAACGCCCGTTTAAAAGCAGTATTTGTTTATTATCTAATTTATATGCTGAGGTTCCAATTTATCATTCATGTTGGTGCCAGAACTGGTATTTCCTTGCGAAAACAGAAGCTGAAAGTCTGGCCATTGAATATGCAAAAACAAGTGGCCTAGATGTCATAACAGTCTGTCCATCCCTCATCATTGGACCATTCTTGCAGTCTGCAATGAATTTCAGTACCTTGTTTATTCTCAAGATGATCAAAGGTACCTCATCATACGCACCAAGCTATCCATCTTATATTCCATAGAGATGTTGATCTCACGCATATGCATATGCGCTGATTTCAAACAATATTTTCCAATGTGACGAGCATTCAGATGGATTGGAAGCAATGGAAAGTAAGATTAATTTGTTTGTGGATGTGCGGGATGTGGCTGAAGCACTATTGCTAGTGTACGAAAAGCCTGAAGCAGAAGGGAGGTATATATGCTCATCATATACAGTTACACTGCCAAATATGATAGAAAAGTTGAAGAGCATGTATCCGAATTACAAGTATCCAAAACAGTAAGTTTATTGTGTGTTTATTAAAATTAATATCAGTCTTAGTTAAGTAGCATCGTACATCTCTAGTCATGGTGATCTTTTTACAGAATCGCTGGTGTTGAGGCAAGTTCGGATATCACTTCAGAGAAATTAGTGCATTTAGGATGGAAGTACAGGCCATTGGAAGAAAGCCTCGTTGACTCGATTAAGATTTACCTAGAGAAAGGCCTCGTAGACAATAAGGTACAAGAAAACTCATCATGTTGATTCATTCGGCACCATATATAGATACTTATACCGCTCTTGTTTCCAGTCTATCTTTGGAAGCGATGTTTAATAACATGGTGAAGTGAAGATCGAATTCGTACCAAGTTCATGCTCATCATGTTGACCGATAAAGATAAACAGGATGAATTTTTATATGTGGTGTAATAATATAATAGAGACAATTACTACTTTTATTAAAAATGTTTATGGGTTGTTTTCGATCTTCTTCCCTGTCCACTTGAATTATTAGACAGCTATGGAAAATTAAATTAGACTATGACTCAAAATTGCCACCATCAAAGAAAAATAAAAGTAATCCGCCTAAAAAAGACAATAAGAAAGTGATGACTCCAAAAATAGAGTTGTTGGCTCTGAATCTTCAGGACCACATCGCCGCCTTCAAATGTTAAATAAAAATATATAAAATAGAATTGTCTTCTTGTTCTTCACGTTGGGCTTCATAACATATTCAAAGAAAGAAGAAAGAAAGAGATAGCTAGGGAAGTCATCATGGTGGAAACCGAGGGGGAAAGAGTAGTTTGTGTGACAGGAGCTGGGGGATATCAGGCGTCTTGGCTCATCCACTTGCTCCTATCTCGAGGTTACTCTGTTCGTGGCACCTTGAGAGACCCAGGTACCTTGCTTTCGTACATTACATGCCTGTTACAATTCTACGAATGATGTGCCCAAAATCTACATGCTCTTGCAGATGATGAAAAGAATTCTCATTTGAAGAAATTGGTAAATGCCGACAAACATCTGCAGTTATTCAAGGCGGACTTGCTGCATTTTGATAGTATTTTAGCTGCCATTCAAGGATGCTCTGGGGTCTTCCATGTTGCATGCCCAGTTCCTTCAGCCAAGGTATCCAATCCCGAGGTAATAAAATTATTCTACTTCATTGTATATTCAACTGATCAAAACCTCTTGGTATTTAGGCTACACTGTGTAAAGCAAAATATTGCAAACAAAATTGTGACTAGTATGTTATGTATTACGCCTGCACGCCGCTCAGAATAATTTATTCAAACTGTTTGAGTTAGGCAGTGACAGATTTTTTTTTGCATCGACTGTTAACAGTAAGTTGGGGAGGAAGACCTTCTGAAAGACACAATGGACACTTTTAATTCATGCTCTTCCCAGAACGATTTTGTTAAATCTGCTTTAGTACTAAGCATAGCCTCAATGCACAAAGATAGTCATGTCACACTATCTGTAACAGGTAGAAGTGATCGAGCCTGCTGTGACGGGCACATTAAACATACTAAAGGCGTGTTCAATGGCAAACATAAAAAAGGTTGTGGTTGTGTCGTCAGTTGCTGCTGTCATGTTCCCCCAAAATTGGCCAAAGGATCAACCCATGGATGAATCATGTTGGTCAGACAAGGATTATTGCAAGACAATTGAGGTAACAGCTCAGTGACACGATGCTCAATGGTATATTGTAGGTTGTTTTGAAGTATGAATAAGATTTCTGATGGAGTGTCTTGGAGAGAAAAAAAAAAAGAGAAGGTCTTTCTAAACTTCAGAAAATCCTAATCCTTGGCTGTAATTTTTCTTATGAGTACAGAGTCTAGAATCAAAGTTTGTCCAAAAACAAAAAAGAGTCTAGAAGCAAAAAGCTTAGTGTGTGGTCAATTTTCCCTGTGAGTTTATGGTAAATACAGCAACACCAGATGCCCCTTAAATGAGCTTACCACCAAAGGAAAGGACCCATGAGGTCTAAAAGATGTATGGTTTTGATACTTAATCTATATGTCAGCTAAGTTTCAATTTATGTTGGTGCCAGAACTGGTATTGTCTTGCCAAAACCGAAGCTGAAAGTATGGCTATAGACTATGCAAAGACAAGCGGACTAGATATGGTAACAGTTTGTCCATCCATCATAGTTGGGCCAATGTTGCAGTCCACAATGAATACTAGTAGCTTTTTTCTCCTCCAGATGATGAAAGGTACTCCACATACTTGCGCATTGATCTAATTCTAATGCATGTTGCTAATTTAGGCCAGTGTTGAATCCACAACAAGTGCTAGTAGTAGTAGCTCGCTTTGGATATTATTGCCCCGTTCACTTGAAGAGTTGTATTTTTTATTCCTGGTGACTTTATAACTCTCCCAATTTTCACCCTTCCTGTGAGCACTTTATCGGCAAGTTGCTTGTGAATTGTTGTCAGCAATTGTCTAGGATATCATTAGTTCGACATATCTTCAAGTTTGCAAGTGTGTAGCGGCCACTTGGAGCACCGGTTTGGGTTACTAAGACTGGTGTGTCCTGCGAAATAGATGGTCCAAAAGTCAAGACACAAATGTAACATTGCAGAGGCGAACTCTGTTTTATGGATAACTGTCAAACACGTGTCTCAGTCTATAAGTACTGGTTTAATTTTCTAGCTTCCTAATACTAATTGTTTTTCTTTGTTTGATTTTGTTTTGGTGGTGATTTTTTCCTTTTCTTTTCACAGTGTCTATAATAGAATTTATCGTTCCAGTCAAAAGATATTCCACATATGAATCTGTTTAGGGTGAGTACGGACTTCTCTAGTTTGGTTTCAACTAATTAATTGTTATGACAACTCAGATGGATTGGAGAAATTGGAAAACAAAGTCAGGATGTTTGTTGATGTGCGTGATGTGGCTGAAGCGCTATTGCTAGTTTATGAGAAGCCTGAAGCTGAAGGAAGATATATATGTTCATCATTCACACTTACCTTGCACTCCTTGGTAGAAAAACTGAAGAGCATGAACCCTCATTACAATTATCCAGAGTAAGATTATAATGGTGTTCAAGATATTTTAGATGATCAGTGTTCAGCCTCCAAAAAGTTTCAGGACTGAAATATGTGTCTTCTCTTCACAGAATTATTGGGACTGAGGAAGATTGGGATATTACTTCACAAAAATTAGTGAACCTGGGATGGAAGTACAGACCATTGGAAGAAACTCTTGTTGACTCAATCAAAAATTACCACGAGAAAGGGCTCTTAGACAAGGTAAACAAAAATGAACATGGTTTTGATGTAGAATGTGTATGCACTTATATACTATAATGCGGATTCCAAATGGTTAATTAACCTGACCGGAAAATTATCTAGTATGGTGTGGACCTTCAGACCTCTAAAAAAAAGTCAATGTGAGTATAGAAAACCTCGAGATAGTTTGTTTTATTTCTATCATGAGGATCCTTCGGAACTCATAGTTCAGATGTTTAGGACAACTGATGTCTACATGGATATTATATGTTGTTGTCTTGTTGATATACTGCATGGACACTTATAAATAATTCATCGGAAACATTCATTTGGATGCACAGAATGAAGTCAATAATTCAACTCTGTAATGGCTTGCCTTATTTCAATACTTTATTTGGAACTAATGTTTAATGTAGGTGGCTATAGACTTCAAAAGTACAAAAGCCTGATTATCATGGTACGAACAATCCTTACTTGAAGAACTTTTACCAAGCTCACGAGGACCGGCATTACAAAAATAAGTGTAATAAACAAGTTCTTTATTTGGGCATAGGGAACTTAAAGCTAAACTTTGCACCTATATATTGCAAGCAATTTAGAACGAAGTGTATTATTTTTGTCATAACAAACATTGCAAATACTGTATGCTAAGCGTTTCTGTTCTGTTTTCATATATGATATATCTTCCTTGCCTATGTCCTATCCAGTAACACTTTATCCTTGTTTGGGAAATAAATTTCATTCTATCTGTGGGTAGGTTACAGTGGATTGTTATATATTGTCATAATGCCTTTTCCTTTTCTTTTTCTGGTTTTGCTAAGAATGTGATCGAACTAACTCTACCTGGCACCTGCCATAATAATAAAGGGCTTTTCTTAGCACAAACAAGTCAGTGGCTATTACATGCCATAATAACGAAATGGTGACCTTGAATTCCACCATCGATTACTTTGTGTCTGCAAGTTCCATTCTGTTACTAGAGAAGTTGAGCTGCTCTATGCTTGATTCTATCCGGACTTTGATAGTCGGGCAGTGCATCTTATCTTTTTGGAGCGATTGAACAGCTGCTTGGTTCTATCCGTATTCTACCTAGAAGCGCTACCCTGCCAAATATCACGAGTACAAGTTTTATGTCACATTTAACAGTATCATAGCGCATGTATTGAGAAAATATCGTTGTCTTTTACAAGAAACTTTGTCGTGTCCGTAGTGCACTCCGTTAGTTGCAGAAAATCGTTATTGGTTTACCAATTTAAACACATTTTATAAATTTTATTGCTCACAACTTTTGCTAATTTACTTTTATAACAAGTACCAGTATCGTGCACCCCCCCAAAAAAATTGCTAAGATCACTAGACTACGGTTTGTTTCAGTATCTTCTTGTAGAAAAGAGTCTAGCCGGCATCCAATCAAAGGTATATAGATAGTCCACAGGCAACTGATCGTTAAAAGGAATCATAGTGGTTACTTCTGTGATTCTTCATGTCCTTGGTTTAGCTTTAAATATATAATTTGGAGATACTACTGTCCATTCCGCATGCCTGCACCGGGCGAATTAAGTTTGAGGATGCTAAAGTAAATGGAACCAGTCCATGGATGGGTATGTATATATGGACATATTTTCCATCAGTTGGGAAACAGACAGGTACGAGAAGTATAGCAGTGTTCCTTCACAACACAACGAGAGCAGAGAAAAACAGAGAAATAGATAATGATGGAGAAGGAAAGAGTATGCGTGACAGGAGGTGGAGGGTATCAAGCATCGTGGCTCATCAGGTTGCTCCTATCTAAAGGTTACATGGTTCACGCCACCGTCAGAGACCCAAGTACATACTCTCTTTCCCTATACATGCAATTTCTCTTCCTCAAAGATTAAAAAGTCACTTTCTATTTTGAAGGTAAAATTGTAAATGATATTGTTGCATCTGAACGAAATACGTTAGTGCTGGAGATTGAATTGTCTATGTTCTGATTATTGAGATTCAGTCTAAAATTCAAAAAGATGTTGAAAAGTTTTCTATGACTGGGAGCTATACTAATGGTCAAAACGTTGTGCTACTTATTCCAAAGAAAGGGAAGGTGGTAGTTGTATTATCTTTGGTTTTAAAGAGCGTATATGCAAAGTAACTATTTTGAAATCTTTCCAACCATATTGCGTGCAGATGATGAAAAGAATGCTCACCTGCTAACGTTGGAAAACGCCTTGGAAAACTTGCGACTCTTCAAGACTGAATTGCTGGATTATGATGGCCTTTCTGCTGCCGTTCAAGGATGTTGTGGAGTCTTCCATGTTGCCAGTCCAGTTGCAATAAGCAACGTACCCAACCCAGAGGCAAGATTTCTTGTTCCTGCGATTATGTGCATTACCATTTTACCATAAAGGGGATATTTCATGATAAATTTGGATATGATGATTTACAGAAAGAAATCGTTGAGCCAGCTGTAACTGGTACATCATACATACTGAAGGCATCTTCCATTGCAAAGGTGAAAAGAGTTGTGGTAGTATCCTCCATAGCTGCGGTTATGTTCAACTCGAACTGGCCGAAGGATCAGCTCATGGACGAATCTTGTTGGTCCGATAAAGAACTTTGGGAGGATACTAATCAGGTAAAAATTTAGCCAAACAACATTTAGGGATAGACCTATATGAGTTTAAAACCGCAACTGGGTAGACCTATATGAGTTTAACCGCCCAACTAGTGTGCAGTAACAGATAGTCCCTTTGAATTGTACAGGTTGGATTCAGAAATTGAAGAAGTATATACTTCACAAAGTTTGATTTTGGATGCAAGTCCATATAAGTAAGAAAGAAACTGGAATTATAGCAAATGCGCCAGCCCAAACTATACCTTGCAGATTCCAGTATACATTATCTCAATTACTCATCTATACATCGGAACATTTCCAGGCTTCTGTTTTGAAATGAAATCACCTAGACCTCATGTCCTGTTATATCACACAGTTCATGAATATGTTCTATGTAAGTATATCGGCATCATGCGTGCGCACATGAAAGAACTAAAACAAATAGAGCTTAACTGGTATCTCCCTGGGGAGGGGTCCATATACAACACTTTTTACACAGCAATCTATATAACACCTCTTAACAACAATAACAAGTTGAACTATAGTAGTTTGATACTTTGTCGGTATGATCTTACCACTTTATATATCATAATATCATATCCACAAAATTTAAGATTATTTCGAAATGTCTACCTTTTACAGAAGTTGTTTTAAAAATTGTGAGTTAATTTTACACTGGTCAGAAGTAAAAAATTTGCAACATCTTTTGGAATCGTTATAAGTTTCCAAATAAACTCATCTTTTGCAGGGATGTTCTCCATGGTGGAAAGATGGAATCTACAAAAAAATCATTTCTTAAATGAATTTATAGAGTGAGATCATATTGTATAAAACTATAAACTGCTGCATAAAAAGTTGTACTGTACTGATCCTATCCCTTCCTACATCTATGCGTGTGTTTTTTTACCTTTTGTAGTGGGGTCTCAACTGGTATTGCCTTTCCAAAACATTAGCTGAAAGTCATGCGTTGGAGTATGGAAAGAAATTTGGGCTTGATGTAGTAACTGTTTGTCCATCCATTATAATTGGACCAATGTTGCAGCCTAAAATGAATCCTTCTGGGCTGTATATTCACTTGATCATGACAGGTACCTCTTTAATACCGGCCGCTGGCAAGATATCCATCTTATAGGTTTTTTCTGAAGGTTATTATAAGCAGGGTTGTCATTGTCTTGTTAACATGACTGGTCAGGTGGGTTTGAATCACTGGAAAACAAAATCCGAATGTTTGTTGATGTGCGCGATATGGCTGAAGCACTTTTGCTAGTTTACGAGAAGCCCGAAGCAGAAGGGAGATACATATGTTCGTCGTGCACAATCACCATGCAAGACTTGGTTGACAAGTTGAAGAGCATTTATCCGAACTACAATTACCCAAAGCGGTATGTTTATTTCCATACCAAGTCGATATACCAGGAAGTAGAGACATTGTTACGAATTTATAGGGATCGATCAACTTCTTTTTTCTTTTACTTTTTTTAAAAAAAAATATATGCTTTCAATAGTGTTGGCTCAGAAGTCATATGTACATGTTCATCTCTTTCACACAGCATTTTCGGGATTGATGAAGATTGGGATCTCACTTCAGGAAAACTGCAGAAGTTAGGATGGAAATACAGGCCATTGGAAGAAACCGTTGTGGACTCTGTTAAAAACTATCAAGAAAAAGGGATCTTAAAGTAAGGTGTAGGAGTTCATCTGCTAGGACTACTATAAACATGCACATCATAGTGCCGACTTGAATCCTATCAGATATTCCACACTATCGAGTTATGAACTATACTTCACCATGAGTTGAATATTGGGATGATTATATATGTTTCGGTTTGTACGAATTGAATGTAATGAAGTTGTAATTCCATATATTTATATGTAATATTTTTCCCCTGTAATTAAAGTTCTGAATCTTAAAAGTTCGAGTTTGAGTTGATCTAAAGGCTCTCCCAAACTAGATTGCCTAGTCGTCTTATTGAAATATTAATTATCTGAAGACATCAAACAGAAAAGACGTGGGCAGACTAGAAGTGAAAACTAATCAATATAAAAAATCTCAAATCCAATAAGTCAGTTCGGTTTAATTACAACTATTTACCTTTTGCCCAAGAAGTATGCTTTTGTCCATCTGTACAGTAGACTAAAAATTGCAACAAACAGAAAAAAGCGAGAAGAGAGCTATCACTAATCAGAAACATAACACTAGCTTGGTTGTAGTAACGCAATGAAACGTATATGGCTAGACTCTTGCAGGAACTGCGGATACCACAACTGATGGTTGCTGGCCAGTCTGTTGCATATGGAGACAACGGATGGGGGCACTCTGGCTTCCAGATGAGAACCAAGGCTGTCCAGCTGAAGGTAATAGCATGTGCACACATTTGGCATATGGTTGATACTGAGTTGAAACATTGATGTTATTTGAAACTTTACCATAAGATAAGATGGTGCAAACTACAATAAATTATAGATTAGAAACCATCCAGCAGCCTTGAGTAAGTTCCATCCAGCACGTACACATTAACAAGAAATCTAACAGTATATGAGGGAGGCATTCCTTGAAACCTACACCAGAAGTATGATTACTTGAAAGCTGAGTGCTATGTTGCGGCTGTGTCGAAGGTGAGATAGCCATGCTGATTGACATGGACATTGAAAACGGTGCCAGGTCTCGGAGGCAACTGTTGCTTTGACCAGAACTTTTTCCAGCACTTGACACAGACACACCTTGCTTAACATGCAAATATGTTGCAAAGCAACTGGAATAAATTGCTGTCGGTTGTTTGGCAACAGCAGGTTGGAAGTGTAATTTAATAAAACCGCGTCCATTAAAGTGAAAAAAATGTCCAAGAGACTAGAGTCTCCTTTTCTTTTTCGATAGATCAAAATTCCAAAAAAGAGAATAATAAAACGCCGTCTGTGGGAATCGAACCCACGACCACATGGTTAAAAGCCATGCGCTCTACCAGCTGAGCTAAGACGGCCTGTTTCGGTTATAATATAAAACATAATACACAAAAAATTAAAAAGACATAGGCTGTGTTTGGTTCGCTGAAAATCAATTCCAAATTGAAATTAGATTCTTTGATTTGTGTTTTCTTGAATTGGTTTTTCAAGAAACTGGATTATGTTTGTCTGGTTATAAATGAGAAAATTTATTTTTAGTTGAGTTTAGCTCGGGAGTACCAGATCAAGGCTTATGAAACCTATGGAGCATTCAATCAAAACTAGCTATTTTCACATCTCTCCCTCTCTCTCCTAGCGTTGGGTGGCCAAAGTTAGAAAAAAACTTCTTTTTTTGAAAGTGGAGGTTGTTTTCCTCCTTTTCAACCCATTTAAAAAATCCGTTTTCCAATTTTTCATTTTCCAGGTTGAACCAAATAGTTGAAAGTTTTCAATTTCCATGAAAACACTTTTTTTTCCTCACTTTTCCTTGAACCAAACACAGCCATAGTGAAATGTACTTCTTGATTCCAAGAAGACTCTACATTCCTACGGTTAGGGCAAAGACTAAAAAATGACAAAAAAAACACAGTCCTGATGACAAAAAGTGAACATGACGTGGTTAGTATTGACACGACTCAAGAGAACCAAACATCGGAAACAGGCTAGTATTGACACAACTCATTCTGTCATGTGTGTTTTTTCGATTTTTACATTCAAACGGAATCAAACATCCCATCCGAAAATAATAGTCACCTTTGCATTGGGTAGTCTCACCTTGCTTTTCACCAAAACGGTGGAAAAAGGGAGAAATTGAGCCTACGTAAAGGTGAATATGAGTGACTTGCATTGGGAATGCTCTTAAAAGAACCATGAACCTTAAGCTTTCTCTCTCTATCAACCTTATCGGCAAGGTAAAATATAATGCATTAGGATTCACTTCAATCACATTGCGAAGGACTAAATGAGTGAATCGAGTTTACGAATTTGTGGGGTGGGGTTGGTTATTTTTCAATTTCTGGCTTTTAGAGAGTTAGCGCCGCGCGACAAGTCTATTAGTGTCATGGCACGGCAAGTCTATTAGTGTCGTACCTTCAAAGTTCGAAGAGATTGTACGTAATATGTAGCGTCGAGCCGAAAACGTGTTGAGCTTATCAGTGTCGTACGGCACGTGCATATACTAGTTACAAAACAAGGATAAACTAGTTCAACATTATCGATCTCAACAAGAAAATATTGATACCATACTTGGAAATCAACATTATCTCTCGTGTATTATTGAAGGGTATATAAGCAAAATCTAGCATCAAACAAATCTTTAGTTAACAAATAATTAAATAATTAAATATAGGTATGGTTATATGAAGTATGAACTTCATCTTACAAAGTGACTCCAAAGTTACTCCACTCCTTTTAGTAGATTTACAAGATGAATTGAGAGCTAATTTTTTGTTGAGATATACATCATAATAGAGAACACCCCCACAAAAAAGTAGCTCAATTGAATGCGTTTAACATTGACAAAAATTGTACTGAAATTAAAATAATATGGGACGTTAGATAATTTCATAACATTATAAACGATTTTTTATGAGGTTGTACATCTTTAAATTAATTGATTTTTTATGAGGATGATATCTATTATGTGGAGAATATCTCCACAAAAAATTAGCTTCTAATTCACTGTATTTAGTGGTGGAGTTATTTTTGAGTCATTTTAAGTGGAGTTCATTTAACCACCCCTATTAAATATAGAATAAATAAACATCAATTAAAACACGAAAAACACCAAATATTTGCATCACTAACTTCAAATCCCTAGTTTTTTTCTTTTTTGTAATGGACCTAACTGAAAAAATTGAAGGAGTGTCTCGGACTCTAGCGAAGGCCCTATTTGTTCTTTATTTAGATTTGGTGTGTCCAGGCCCAAGCCCAGGCCCAAGCCCATGTGGCCTCATTATATTGGGTTTAATTGAAGTGGGCTAAGATGCATGGCTTCAAACTTGCTAAACCCACCAAGCCCAAACTAGATCTATATAGGCACATGCCTTATCTATAGATATGCAGTCAAGTTGTTGGGTAAAACAAAGACCATTAAGGGGTTATTTGTTTTTTTGGGTTAAGTTATAAGAGGGTCTTATAAGACATGAGATGGTCTTATAAAGTGGTTTGCTTTTCATTTTAAGTTATTTTTATAAGCACTTGTAAAAATAGAAAAAACAAATACACAACATCCTATAGATGGTTATTTGACAAATATAACCCTACATTTACATCATATTTAACTTGAATAGATTAATTTGAAACAAACGTATAATTTGATTTTTGGTTTCAAATCAATTTTGATAATTAGAATATCGATTTTAGGAAATTACCTTAATAACAAGGTGGCGGTAGTGGCAGCGACGGTGATTTTAATTTTACGATGGTGGTGGTGATAGTGGTAGTGGAGGTGATGAGGTGATGATATTAGTCTTAATAGCATGGTGGTAGTGGCGGCGACGATAGTAGTCTTAATAGCACGGTGGTGATAGTAGTTTTAATAGTATGGTAGTGGTGATTATGGCAATGGAGTTATTTAAAGAAGAAGACAGTGAAAATAGAATAATAGGAAAATGGGGATAGGTATATGAATGGGGGTGTCTGAGTCATTTTCCAAGTTATAAAATTTATAGAATTGAAATAGATCCAATTTTGATACTTATAAGAGGATTTGAGCCTCTATATTTATAGTAGAATATCTCTTATAAGAGACAAAAAAACAAACCAAAAAAATATCCAAGATCACATTTTATAAGAGTTTATAACAACTTGAGGTCATACCAGAGACAAAAACAAATGGTCCTAGGTAGTTATTACTGTTAACCGGAGTCTTGTAAATTTTACTAAATCGTTCTAACTATTTATAGTTAAATAAACTTCCTAGATTTTTATTTCCTTTTGTATGTAAAAGAAAGAGTAAATGCAAAAAGGGCCGTAATTGGGAGCAAGTTGGGTCAGGAATAATTTCCTGTCCTGGTGCCAGTTGAGAACGAGTCCCTACCAAAACGTTTATTCATGTATAAATGATTGATATGCTTACGATGAAACAACTAGGACTGCACCAGAGCAGCAGCAGAGCTGGCAAATATATGAATGCAATTATTATTTGTAGGATATTCAACAGCTGAGTTTATTTCGCACAACATGGGGGTCTACCGTCTACTTGTCGATCTAACATCATAGATTCACAGGATAATATTTCAGTGCAAATTTGATGTAACAGTGTGGTTTTTATTAGTGGTTAGGGTTTTGAGGGCCCAGGACATTACTGCATGGATCAATCAATAGTATGTATAATTATTATATATTCTACTAGATAATATGGGTTTTCACGTTTTGATTAATGAAACAAAACATACATAGGCGTATTTTTACTATAGAAGAAAGTGGTAAAAAAAGTTACGGGGGGGGCCACGCATCTTGATTACACGCTGTAAGAGTACGGATTTTAATTCTTAATTTGTTGTTGGGGGCAAAAATTAGCTCGTACTTGTTCCTCCCTCTTCCAAAATAGTAATAATTCAAGTCGCCTCCTCCTCCTTCCTTTGTGGGCATAATAATAATACAGCTCTCTCTCTCTCTCTCTCTCTCTTTCTCTCTCTGATTAGCTTTCCAAGGGTCAAGAATTGTGTTTATCTCTAGTTCTTGATGAGACCCAAAATTGGAATTTGATTCTATGGCTTATCAATCGAGCTCCAGTTCTGGCTTTCATTTCTTCAATTCCCCTTTTGGAGACACAACCTATACCAAGGTCTTTGTTGGGGGATTGGCTTGGGAGACCCAGAGCGAGACCATGCGTCGTTATTTCGACCAGTTCGGAGACATCCTCGAGGCTGTCGTCATTACCGATAGGATCACTGGAAGATCCAAGGGCTATGGTTTTGTCAGTATTTTCTTCTTTTTTATTTTCAACAATTATGATTCAATTATGATTCTTCATTTTGCTAAAAAAAAAAAAAAAAAAAAAATTTTTTTTTTTTTTTATTTAGGTGACTTTTCGTGATCCCGAAGCTGCCAAGAGAGCCTGTCTTGACCCAAGTCCTGTTATTGACGGGAGACGAGCGAATTGCAATTTGGCTTCACTTGGACGACCTCGCCCTCCACCGCCTTATGGTAATCTCATTTCCTCCTTATTATTTCGTGATTACTAAATGGAAGGATCAAAAATGAAATATATACGATAGGTGTTTCAGAACTAACTCTTTTTTTTTTTTTTTCTATCATTTAATTGCCTCCCTTATAATAGGTGTGTAAAATGTATATGTACAATAGCTTTTTTTGCATTCCGTGTGGCAAGTATAATTTTATGTTTCTGGCTATTTCCCCTAGGGCATTTGAGGGCAATGACCCCTTACTTTGCAAGTGGCCAAAGCTCGAGGCCCTACATTGGAAGCCCCAATTACCACCAGCCAGTCACTTACAACTACCAACAAGGGTTTGCATACCCTCAATATGGGTGAGTAGTCTTCTCCAGGATCTCACACTATTCACGATTCATCAATTAAGTTGCACATCAGGATAAAAAATTAAATTGTCACTCATACTGGCTGATGTATGTTCAGGTATATGTTCCACAGAGAATTTCATGTCTGTTATTGTTGTGCAGGTACACAGCATATGGACCTGATTATGTCCACCCACAGGTTGGGATCTGAACTTTTGAGATAGAATTGAAAAGGAAGTAAATGATTATGGTTCCTACAAAGCTGACTTGCTGACTTTCTCGGGTTTTTAACTTAGGTTCAGCAGCAGGGTGTTTTCAATCCGTATTTGGGTCAGCAATACCTTCAAATATATGGCGTACCAAGTAGCGTCAACACTGCTATCTATCCATATGGGCAATCGCGTCAACCTCTTCCCAGCAACCAGGGCTATACTGCAGTTCATGGTTATGCAATGCCAGGGCACCACGTAGTGCAATTTAGTGGGGCCAATGTCAATGCATTAACAGCAGCACATATTCCTACAAATCAAGCACCATATCCGGCAGGTAATTCTGAAGTTCATACTATTTATTTCTACATGAGGAGCAGTAATTGCATCAAGTGTGATTGGTTACTTCTAAAAGATTGTCATATACTACTACATTAACCTGTTGTGAAAAGCATAGTTGCATCTGTGTACATAATTACATCGGTGTGATATCCTTGGTAAGCTTAGTAGTATCTTAGAATCCTGATTAGGCTAGTTCCCTGGATCTATCAGTCGTAGCGGCACCATTTCCAGCACAGCCACAATTTATGGTTCCTGCTCATTCTCCTGCGTTCACGCAGGGTAGTGGTTCAGACCAAACAGCAGACTGATGGACATGTTGACATGAATCACTTCTTGAGGTATGGTAATATTTTTTTCCTTTTCCCCTTAATTAAATTGCTTTGTTTACAAAAATAGTATTCAAGTCTTGCTCTGGTGTTGTTCACAGTTATCCTTGAATCCCAGCAGGACTAAGAGCAGCAGCATTGCTACCTTAAGTTAGCAGGCTTCAAATCTTGCCTTGCAGGTTATCATCTGTGCATTTTAGAGGTAAAACTGAATTCTCTTGTAAAGAACAACTTATTACCCATTTTATTCAATCGTATGCACCTGAGAAATTGCAAGTATAGAGAACAGTACTGAGTGAAGTAGTGTTCTCCAAGGATCTAATGCAAGTATTTCCAAATGGATTATGGAGATATATAGAATGGTAAGACTTAGTTGTATGATCCTTGCAGTCAATTCTTTCGGATACAATTTAAGAATTGAAGTAAGTGAGAATTGATTGAGTTGAAGAAGACAGCTGCACATTTTCCGTATTTCAATTGGGAGAAAATGTTCCTGTTTAAAAAGGGCGAGCCCGAGTCTTTATTTTCCTCACTTAATTATTATTTGCTGTGGAGCTTGTAAATGATGCTTACGTTCGCACAGGTCATTCAATCATGGTCACTGGAAATACCATGGAGTCCGACGTAGAGCTGCTCCAATTTCTAGAGCCAGAAGAAAGAAGAGCAGGGGTTGCTCTTCCGTTGTCATATTGTTTGTAAACCCTTTTGTCCTCCCCGAGGTTGGTGACTGGCAGAGAGTTCACCAGGAATGCTGAAAGCTGGTTTTCAGCAACCCTGTAGGTATGCCATTGTGTAAATTTGTCATTAGAATCAAAATATGATTCTTAATGGTCTAAACCCAGGATTTGGGTTGTGTTGTCAATTCATAATGTTTTATTGTATGTGAATATGTAATCTGCCATGGTGGTTGCACAGCGTGTTTATAACAAACCTTGCATGTATAGCAGTGGTGATTGTTTATGGGGAGACTAATATATCAAGTATTTTCTCTCTGTACTGGACTTTATGTAAGGCGACTCGGAGAAATGACAGATCTTTAGAATAATGAGGGTTGGTGATCCCCCAGAATCGCCCCAGAGAGAGAGCGATTGACTATTCCTCTCTCTCTCTCTGAGTCTCTCATCTAACCATCTTCATCTTCTTTCCACCAAGCAAGATAAAGCAAAAGAAGAAATGGAGAACGAATTCTTCCTTGCACTATTTGAATTGTAGAAGAGATGGAACGTTTTTGAATGGAATTCCGGATATTCATAATGTTTCAAACCTTGAATTGTAGTAGAGGAGATAGATCGGTTTCGAATGGAATTTGTGATACAGTTTTAGTTTCAATTTTAAATTTTATATAACGGGGTATTCACATTGGCCATTTTCTTAGTTAAAAATCTCTCACCAAGTTCATCATCTGAACTAATGCATAATCATCATTAAGAAAATTAAGTAAATTCTTTTGAAAGAACAAAAGAACAGAAATATAACCACTTACCAACCGCACTTTTGGTGCAACAAGGCCCAGCTGGCACCTTAAATTGTGTAGGTTGAATTCATGGTTTTGAAAGTTATACCACTATACCAGTATCTGAGAATGATCAAGAGCGATGATAATAATTTCTTTAAAGGGGGAATTCAAATCTATGACATCCAAAAACTCAATAAAAATTTACGTTGCAGGAGATGACTGATCAGAGACTTCACGCATGAGACCTCAGCTTCTCTTCCTGATTTCGTGATAGGAAAGACTATCAGAGTACAGAGCTACTCTCATATCTCATCTTTTTGAAAATGCAAAGGTTACAACCATAATTTTCAAAACTTACCATCGTCTGAGAGATAGAAGCAACTATAATTTTTTGAGAGTAGGAAGTCAGTTCTAACTTCTAAATCCCAAAAGGCTCAATGAAAGCTATATCCATTATCACCTCAGTAGATAAATGATCACGCTCTGGTTCTGAGATCTTGACTTTTCTTCTTCCAATAACATGATAGGAAAGAGAACGGACTGTAAGATTCAAGTTTTCTAAGAGAACTGAACGACGCACTTGTGAGAATGGCCTCCACGCCTATCCCTGAAAGAATTAATGGCAACAACAGTCAGGCAGAAAATCTCTAATAGTGTGTCACTTTGCTGAATAGAGATCAAAGAGAACACAAATCACAAAAATGATATGTAATGCACACAAGAACTGCACGAAACTCGTAGTCTTTTTACGCACCAACTTCAGTAGTCTGTATAGATTAGATCAATTGGTGCCAAAGAAGTGAACATTAAAGATTAAGGTCCTGAATATAAGTGATGAATGAGAAATGAAGTAGAAACCATGTTACTTGAAACTACTCAAGTATAAATCTCAAAATGATAAAAAGGAAAACTTATATGCTGAACAATCCAAACAATGAAAAGCCCAAGAGACCATGCATGAAGCAAAAGTAATTCACGCCCAAAACAAAGCATGTTACCAAAGAATACACAACTGAGAGGAACTGAACTGAACGACTTTCTACAGTATGCTTAATGGAAAGAGGTTGACCGTATAGGCAAAACAAAAGTCTAAAGAAATCGCAAAATCTTTACTAGCATTAGCATTTAGCAGTGAAAAAACGGAAACCCTATCTTAAAAATATATCAGTTAGAACTTTTCCATAATAATAAGAACATACCCTATCCATTGCTCCCGTTTCCTACTTGGCCCTGTTGTATAGGGGAACCGACTCTGTATTATGCTTAATATTTGCCAGATAGAACAACATTCAATAATATTTGCCGATAGATTAATAAACATATAGGATGATAACGCAATAAGGACAAAATGCATTGATATTTGTCAATCGATTTATGACAATTTGACCTATATGACCAAGTCATTCAACTCCAAGAAAAGAGTGAGAATGGTACGTAAAGTCGGTAAATGTGAATTTTTCAAACCTCAATGGATCACAGATTAAAAGTTTACGAGTATAAAACCAAAAGCTATAAAAGCCAGAAACTTGCTGGAAAGCCGCCGCCACCCCTACTACTTAGGATTTTTAAGAATAATGACCACACGTCCACTCACAGTTCCTACTTATAATAATCCTGAAGCATAGCAGAAACATTCAGTTAATAATCAGTAAGCAATTGGAATGATTTTTAAAAGAAAGTACAGAAATTACCACTTGAAATGGTGTATAGTTGCGATCATTATATCTTAGGGCTCATTTAGCCAAGGTACATGAGCATATCTATTTGATTGTCTTTCCATTTAAACTGCACTACAGGACCAATCGAAAACAAGTTTTTTATGACCACCAGACATTAACCAAAGATCACTCTATAGTAGAATTATCTTCTTTAAGAATATCTAGAACCCCCTCATCATCTCCAAGTGCTCAGAAAGCATAACTTTGCCCCTATTTCTGCAACCAAATTTTTAGCCTGCATTGCATTTTGAGCAGGAAACTTGCCCAATAGTCAGTATGAATGATGATCTATGAGGAGTGAAAGTTAGAAAAAAGCCCTTACACCAGCACAGAAGTTCACCCAACGCTTGACTACAACCAACAATACACGAACAATACTGAACGCTGGAAAACTAGGAAGTAAAAGAACAGACTTCGTTAGTGCTAAAAAATTAACATGTAACACAATCAACACCATGACTGACACAACGTTAACAATTACAATACTAGAGGTTAAATAATACAAGTAACTTGGCGATGATGATATAATGAAAATTTTAAATCAATTAGGAGGCTAAGCTCACATACTTTGCACGGACTTAAGAGCCTCTAACATGCCATCAAGCACCATCTAAGGGTGAGGTGACCACTCAAGCACAATCTACTGAGACGCTAGATCCTAGGGATCACACAGCTGATCGGCTGATCCCACATGTCAAAACTAAAGATTTTCATCGTCAACATACATTGTGGATGAGACCATGAGCAAATGAAATGAATGTAGCATAAAGAAAATCAAGCACTATTTACAGAGATGTGAAATGATCCCTCAGGCAGCATCTCTCCTAGCTGACCCCATATGCTCAAAACTGATGAAATTCTTATTGCGCATGAAACCATGATCCCTCAGAGAGTCACATATTAAAATTCAGATACAAAATGTAAATAAAACTTATTTTTCTGAATATGCGATCAAGCACAGTATGATCCCTCGAGCAGCTAGACGCATTAATGATAACTATCATGTATATGATGAGCATATGACAACGTACTCAACGGAATAAAGTAAAAACAATATCAGATTATTCAATTTAAACTCTATCATTTTCTTTCTGGTTTGAGCAAGTCTTCAAGCACTAACAGAAAGATGTGATATCACCCCCTTTAAGCCTTTAACTACTGTGGTACGATGATCCCTCACGAAACACAGTTTCAGATGACACCCATCATCTATGTACAATGTCAGAGACCACACTCAAAAAAGAAGAATAAATAAGTCAAATAAAATTTTGAAATAATGTAACTTGGCAACAAAATTAATTTTCTCAACATGCTATCATACACAATCTACAAAGACGTAAGATGATCCCTCAAACTCACTGATAATCTCATCGTCTATGTAGGAAGCACAATAATACAGGCTCAACAGGGGGAAAATGAGACAAAACCACAATTTAAAACTTACATAAATGTATCCATTATTCTGAAGAAATTCTTTTAAAAACATGCTTTTCAAGCACAGTCTACAGAGACGTACGATGATCCATCAGGAAGCACAGATTAGACAAACCCTCAGACATGACAGTAATGTCCTCATCGCTTATGTATAATGTACAAGAAAACAAAATGGAAATAAAATTAACAAAAAAAACTTAAATCAAGTAAAAATTTACATACATCAATTTTCATAAAATCTTGTGCAAACTACTTTCTGAACATGCTTCCAAACACAATATAGAATGACATGAGATGAACTCTCATTGCCTAAGTATGATGTGCAATTGTGCATGAAAACATGGTAAACAGTGTTATTTGGATAATCAAGAAAAAAACTTAGATAAATGAGTTCAGAGTGTAATAGGAAAGATAAAAACATGTGGATAGATCCCAGAACAAGGATTCAACATAATATAGTGAATGGTTTGAAGAAGCTGAGCTGATATAATATACAGAATGCTCCATGTAATTGTTTCCATGGTCACTAATGCTGTATGAATCCCTAAATAAATCAAGGATCAAAGGAAACTGATTGTGCTTTGTCTTTTCACTCTACTAATAATACTAATAATACAAGAATAATTTATACCATACCTTGTTTCTCATCTCACAATCCTTCCTTTGCAGTGTGTGTCATATTTTTATAGCCAGCGAGTAGCGTGGGAAATAAGCCACACTACTTGTCCAGCTGTCCACCTTTAGGATTAAATTTATAATAACGAAAAATAGCTTTAGAAGCCCAAGCCCAAGCCCAAGCCCAAGCCCGGATAGTCGTCCAAAGCCCGCAACATCGCAAAATCAAAAGATATGGCCCCAAGTCTCTTTTTCTTTGTTGACCAAAAACAACTGTTACTTTTTTTGGAACTATCAAGGGGTTTGGGTTTAGTGCTTGAATTAGCACAAACACTTCTACAGAGTCACCTCGGTTCTTCATACCATAATACAAAATATCAGGATATGGATATTTATCGATATTCAATTTATGGATATGTATCGTGGAGATACATATCCACGATATTGTAAATATTTGATATTTGATACATATCTTTTCACTTTTTGGGGATATTTGATATTGTTTCACATACAAATATCGTAGATATATCTAAAATATCGACAAATATCGTAAATATTATAGATATTTGTTGATATATCATAATACATTATTTATATTTATTTGAAATATAATTGTAAATATTAAATAAAATTATTATATATCACCAAATATCACCAAATATCACAAAATATCTCTAAATATCACAAATATTATCAAAATATAACTGATATTTGCAGTCGTATATATCTCTAAACATATCGTAATATTTAAATATATTTTTCTGAAATATAGATAGATATCCCCAAATATCACAATATATCGGGATATTTTGTACTATGCTTCATACAACTTCTATTTCTAGTTGCAAGAAAACGCATGCGTATTTATTGAGAGAGAGAGAGAGTAGTGCTTAACAAAAGTGCATTAGTGATTAACAAAAGTGCATTAGTTTGATTAACACTTTTATCTATAAAAAAAAAAAAAAAAATCTTACTTCTGGCGTATTTTTTTTTTTTGGCAAGAAACGGATGGGACCATTCTGGTTGTTCTCCTTAAATTTCTCACTTGCGTCGTTTTCACGTCAATTACACACTAACCAGGGATCTTGAGATGCAATCCTAAAAGAATGCCAAAAATAATTTCAGTATATACTGCTCTATCGTCTGTACATTAGCTCTAATCTACAAACAGTACAGAAGGGATATTTTCTGCCCCAGCCAGCATAGAGATCAAAACGGCGGGACAAACCTTACATGAAAAATTATAATCGCAATACTATTGGCCCAATATATACCTGGAAAATGTCACTTAGCACGCGCTGCACTTCATTAGAGCTGTGCTCACTTCTCACAAGGTCCACCAGCAATGGGAAAAAACGAGCCACATACGTTCTAAAAGAATTCCTATCCAAAGTGCACAATGTGCGCAATGCCAACAAAACTAAAGAAGTCCTTGCTGCCAATTCTTCCTTCTTTGCTGAACCAAGTGGAAGTATCCAGTGTAACACAGGCGGCTGCTTATGAGAGTCATGCTCCGAGGGCTGTCGGCCTGCACACTTCAGGTATATCTGTATAACTTTTTCACATGCGTCCACCAGCAGAGGTTCTATATTCATCTCTTTGGAAAGAGGCACATTATCTAAGAGTAGAGTTTGCAGGAAGGTGAGGTAATTCTGGTAAGATTCATTCTCAAAGTGAACAACAGGAGGATCTGAAACTTCCAGGACAGCACAAACTTTCTGCAGCTTCAGCTGAAGGGCAGTTTCAGAGTTCAGTTCGTGAGAATGAGATGCAACAGACAAAAAAATTTCTAGAAGCATTGCGATGTTTGCTGCAGATAGCAATTGCCGGTGGGTCTTGTATAGTTCACTTATGACCTGCAGCATAAAAAAATAAAAAATATATATATATTATATAATGTATTTAGTATTGCTCATTCAAAATCAAATGTGTAGTGTTTTGATCAAATGTGTAGGTAATTGATAATTGGAGTAAACATAGATTCATCGTTGTTGGTGAAAACCACAGAACTTTTCAACTTGTCTTTATGATTCATTTTTTAGTATATTACACATTTTCCCTTAGATCTAGATCACAAAACCCATAGGGCCATGGGAACTATCAAGTCTCACCTATATATTTATATCACAAGGAATCGGGCAATTAGTATTAGATTTTCTAACAAAGAGATACATGGAGACACCACACATACATAGAGAGAGAGAGAGAGAGAAGAGACCTGTATTATCAGTAACTGCACAGCTATATGACCCTTCATTCTAGAAACTACGTAAGCTGCAGCTTGTAGACTGTCATCTTCAATGTCATCATTGGTGAATCCATTGTCCAGAAATAATTCTGAATCTGAGACTTCAGCAATATCAGGTACCTCGATGTTATCCATGGTTCTCACTACCTTTAGGAAAGCAGGAAGGGTTGACAAAGCTGCGTCTTTCAAGGCCATAAAGATAACACCCCATTCGTCTTCCGAAAGCTTGCCACCCAAATCACCAGTCAAACGCACCAATGCAGCAACCCCAATGCTGGCAGGACTCTGACCGGGCTGGCTTATGAAACCTGTGAGTACTGATATAACACCTGATAGCTGAGACCGCACCACATCAAAGAAATTAACAAACAGGTCCACCAAACACTGTGATGCAACGGAACTAGTTTCTGAAGTCCATGTGTTTCCTGGGAACTGTCTGGATTTGGATTCTTGTGAAGACTTACAATCATTCACATATTTTGCCTCTTGCATGTCCCAGGTGCTACTGAATATGGGAAAAACAACAGAATTGAAAACTCCCATCCAGAAGACACGCGAGAAAAGATGCCCATGATCCTTAAGAATGTTAAAAAGTACTTCCAGAGCACTCTTTCTAATGGCTGGCCTGGGATCAGATGTCAGTTTTGACAAACCTGAAATGCATATGAGATCAAATATAGCAATGCAATCAATCTTCCGTAGTAATAGATATGACAAAAGCTAAGGCATATTCTTGGCTAGGCAATAAGGATTAAGGAGCAGTCATATATCAGTGTCGTAAACAAGCAAGAAACTCGCATTCTGGCCGTTAGCTTCATGCTTGGAAAAGAGAAAATGTTTAGTGATTCAGTCATGGGCACATGACGCTGATACTGACGCATTTGAACTCTCTTTAGATAGTACCTGTTTTTGTCTTTTTTTTTGCGAGGGGGAGGAAAACTGGGAAAGCATTCCTTTCTCTAACATTGGCAGTTTCTTAGAATCAAATTTAGACTATTAAAATACCATTTTCTTAGAGCCCTTGTTAGAAGTAGGCACATGATCAATTGTATTCACTTGTTTCTTTGACACGTCTCTAAAGTACCAGGAAAGCAGTCCTTTATCTAATATCTTGGAAGTAAAGTTTGGAACTAGTTACCTGTGAGCAAAGGAACCCAATAGTATACATGATCATCTTTATCAGTGAAAGTCTGTCCCTCTACAGCGTCATCATTTACCGCTCCGACAGATGAATCACCTTCCTTGCTCTTCTCATAGCCACCGTCCGCAAGTTTGAAGGCACAAAACCGGAGAAATGCAATAGCGTTGAGGCTAACGTCACTGTTAAATCTGCTATTTGTGAAGGTGATAAGGCATCTAACACAGTCAGTGAAGGTTGCATTCTCTGTTTCAGTTATGTAGGGGAAATAATCTCGAACTATTTTTTCCATTGTCTCAAAACCCAATAACACAATATTCTTGCGTTCATCAGAAGCAGCAATGGTAAAAACCTAGGATAAGAACATTATGTTAGAGGACGTATCATCTTTGCCCAATTCTTTAACCACATCAAGATAACGAAAACAAAAGCAACTTAGGGGAGAGATAAATAATTCTATTCTATAAACACCATTTGGAAATTAAAGATATTATTATGTAAACCACAAAAGTGCATGCCTCTGAACTTCTTGACTTTGGGTGTGAGTGTGTGCAAACCTCAACTTGAATGTACTGACTCAGAACTTCAGAAGTAAACTGTCTAGGCTAGATTTATGTGACAAGACCTGGCGCGGTTTTCGCAGAAGTTCCTGGTAATTCAAATGGGTGAAATGACGACAATCATGACAACTATCGGCTAACTAAAACCAACAAGTGAAAAAAGAAACAGTGTGCCTTTAATTTACAATTCCCAAATGAAATCAAGCTTCCGAATTTGTTACGTAACTAGAACAATACCCAGTTACCCACAAATCAACAGTTTCCTAAGCTAAGTCGCAAGATCAATCTTCATGGTTATAAAGTTCAATGGCTGGGCCACCAGAGTCAACCTCAAAAGATTATTATCATTATAATGATTAGACTTACGTGAAGTTCAACCAGTGCATGGAGAAATTCAGTGCACAGACTATTTACAGCTCTCCAACGCAGTCTATTTCACATTTCTCAATACCGTATAATTTAACCATTTTCCAAAGTAAATCACATGAATAACTCATAAGCTTATGCAAGTTGATGACTATGCCACCACTGCTATTTAGGTTTAAAAAATTCTCAACCTACCATAAAAACACTTTTCCACCCAGATTTCACATTACTGACACGGCTGAGGACCATCTGTGAGACACAGCGAACAATCAACTCTCTTATTTCAGCAGAGCTGCTTTTCTTCATAACAATCACGAAAGGTCTGAGAAACTCATTCTGAAAGTTGTAGTTTGCCAGTTCCTCACGCTCCAAGAATTTCATTGATAGCTGCCTCAATGAATCCATTACAAATATTGCTACTGAGAGATTTTCTGATAGTCCCACTGACACAAAGAAATCGGAAAGGACATTCCATATGCGAGACCACACCAATCTGATGCGGTTCATGTTGTAATGCCTGTTGATACAAATAGAAGGTCAGAATACTTTCTCAGCATCTTGATGTCCCCAGGTCACTTTCAACTATACTAGTGATTATCCAATATGTGACACTGCAGATTCAAATAGTGCAAATAACCTGTGGGGGACATGTGTGGCTCTTGCACAACCCACAAGTAGATGAAACTTTATAATTGCTTCCACGTTTGGTACGCAGGACATATCACATGCCTACAACAGATGATCTTTTTCTTCTCAAAGTTTGTCTTCAACCATAATTGTCATTTGAAAATCTTTGCAAGAGCTTCTTATATCAACATATCTAATAACAATTATTTTAAATAATCGTTACCAATAAATTTTCATGTCAAAGAGCCTCAAGCCTTATGTATCTTCTCTCTTGGTAATATAACATCAAAGTCTCCATTACATATTAACATCAGATCCTTTATTAAAACTAAACTAAGGTTGCTTTATGATGTCTTATGAATTCATCATTTTCCATACAAACAAGGATCATAACAGCCTAATGTGGCAATAAAAAGGACCAAACTACAAAATTAATCAAGTTTAATTTGGTTCAAAATTTAAAAATCTCCACAACCGACTACCACTATTAGTCGGTTTCCTAAACATGCACTAATTCTGAAGATAAAAAGATATCCAGGACAGACAGTAGAAAGAATTTAAAATAAACGAAAGGAAAAGGAAAAAGCAAGGATCATACGCTATTTCAACAATTTTTGTGAGGCTAAAAACGCGAGGATCTGTTGGAGACTGCAATTCTAACATGGAAACTTTGCATAGGGCCTTAACAAAAGCTACTATTGCCTCGCTGTTCAGTCTCGGGCTATGACCATAGATGTGGCTGAGCTCAAAACTTCCAATCTGGTCAAGCAGATTCAAGTTGGAAATAAAACTATTAACCTGTTCTGGAGTTACTAGCCCTGAGGTATGAGCTCCAACAGTAGTGCTATCATATGAACCCCCTCGAACTACAGCCATTACAGCTGGATTCTGAAGAGCATTCCCTTTCTTCTTCAAGGATGGAAAACCAGAGGATTTCTGTTTGTCCTCTGCTTCAGATTGATGTCCTGTGAAAAAGGATGCATCAGAAGGTACACCTTCTCCTAATAGTTGCAAGTGTTCAAATCGAGATAGACACATCAGAATGTGCTCCCAAGCTTCCTGAAGGTAATTACCATCTTCGATGGCGATCGAGATAATTGCCTGTAAAGAGGACATATGTAGTAAACCATCTTTTAGATATGGTATCTAAGGAAGAAAACAATGCTTATCCGACATGCTGAACTCTTTCTGTATAACAAAGCCTATTAGTCAAAGAGTTCCAAAACAGGGAATCAAGAATCTCAAAGAAAGAAAAAATATGTAGCTAGTGTAAGCTAACCATTAGGGAGAGACAGACACACAGAAAGAAAGAAAAAAGAGGTAGCCAAAGAGTTCCATTGATGGTGGACACAAGTAGGAGGACAGGAAGCAAACACTTTAAAAACAACTACGCTAAAGCATGTTCAACAGGTACATCTTTACCATAATGAAATAAAGAGGTCTTCCTCTGCTGAAACTGTAAAGATGTACAAGAAAAATCCTATCAAATGCATGTGTAAATGTGTACCTTCATGGCATCAACATTCTTTTGTTTCATATCTGCAGCATTATGAAGGTATGTGAATTTCGCTACAGTAGTTACAAAAGCATCCCGCTGTGTCTGCATTCCCATCACTGCAGTGACATGCACAGCATGTCGGAACCCTAGTAAGCATTGAAATGTGGCTACCTTATCATCACTCTGATCAATAGTCATACTGAATGCAGCTAGCATTGGAGCCCAGCAAACCTCCACCATAAACCTTAATATTGCTGCATCTGCAACACGATAATAGATAGACCTGCAATATCATAGAGAATGCACACTGTCAAAGAATCAGAAGAACGAGATAACTAGGTACTCACCCACTCCACGTGGATCATTTCCAAAACACTGAAACATTTATTACGTGACTTACTCTGATTTTCCTGCCTTCGCTCGAAACTGTTCCTGGATATGCTTAATGAGAACACCATCTGCACCTAAAGGTTTTTCTTCTGCTTGCTTCCAGGTGACTAGATTGAGAATTCCTTCTAGCCCCAATAGCTTATTCAAACTGTTAGCCTGCTTGCTCTGAGAGGCAGTAGAATCGTCCTTTATCTTGATTTCATTTTTCACTATGTGATCATATAGGTCACCAAGATAATCTTCCGGCAAATCTTTTCCATCATCTATCCCTCGGTTATTACGAATAAAATCAGCCTTAGACATCTAGAGGGAGAAAATGAACAGAGAGCAGTGTTAGCTACAGGAAATTAACTGTGTAAGGATTCATACCTTGAACGTATGAAATTGTGTAGTTTATTAACTTCAATCAGGGAATCCAATATCTGAAATCGAGGAAAAGTGGGTTCCCAGAAATTTCCTCATAAAAATATGCTCAAGAATGAGAATTGTGACTTTGCCCAAGATGCTGACTAATTATGCAACAACAGACTCACCTTGTCTTTTACCATGCTGTTATGTGCATCAGTGTTGAGCATTATCACTGAATAGGCAAGAACATAAGCAGTATCTGCACTTTTAAAAGAACTTGGATTGCATTTACAATATCGCTCAGCAAACTTTTCCATGATGCGGTCAATCTTCTGTGCTTCTCCAGGCAACCGGAAGCGCCTTAAGAAAAACCTGATTGCTTCGCCAAAATCCATCTGCTCAAAGTTAAATGAATCAACATATGCATGCATAACCTTCAAAGAAAATTCTTCCCTTTCTCCCAAATAATCTCCAATCATGGTTTGATTAAGCCCATTAGTGTCTTTCAGAAACAAAGCAACTTCTTCTGGAGAACCGCCGATTTTCCTCGAACTTATGAGAAAGCTGATGCCCTTGGAAGGTTTTCGATTGAATAGCGAAATGCCTTTCTGCATTTAAACCATGACACTGTCACCGCTCACCACCAAAAGCAAGATAGAGCCGAACCCCAAATAAAAAACTTTACAGCAATACGAAAAGAATGCAGAAACAATCAAGTAATGAGACAGATGGCGTAAGGAAGATCAACAAGGACGAACGGAGATCATTCATAAAAATCATATGCAATTCAGCTCCCAGCACCTCACATAAGCAATCAACTAAAGTATTATTTGGAAGGTCCTCTCTCTCTCCCGCCCTACTGTATTGTATGATATCAAAAACTACTATTGTACTATTGCTATGATCACAATTGTGGAGTAGCATGAAAGTTTCTCATTAAATATGGTCATATGGACATTCAGCAGTATCCTATTACTGAGCATATCACATACTTAGAACTGGAAAGTCAGTATAGCATAACATCACAATCCTGTTAGTCTATTACATCCAAACTTTTACAAATTCCATACCTGAAATTCTATTTTGAAAGCACGACGTTGCTCTAGAGTAGCAGCTTCTGAATGTTCAGAATTTGCTTCAGAGTGTAGCTCATAGTCAAAGATGGCTCCTTCTTCTCCACGAGGCGTACTTTGATTCTCCATTGACACATCATCCTCAGGACTCTTAGGCGGATACAAATCACCGATTCGCAACTGTTGGTCCATCCATGCTCCCATTGACTTTATGATACCAACCAAGCACTTAACAGATTCATGTCGGAATGACATATCCTGGGCTGGAGACAATGTCGTCGTAGATCCAGAAGGAGGGCCTAAAGCAGTCTTTAGAAGGCCATTGACAGTCCTGCATATATCTGATGGAATTAAAAGTGTTTTAATACATTTTCACCAAAAGGTGCTTAAGAAAAATGGCAGTCGATGGTAAAGAAACACATACAGGGAGGGAAAAGGAGGGGAAGTGAGATGTCACCTAAGAAGAAATTGAATCAAATCTGTCTTATTCCAAGTGTAAATGCAATGCTATATTGGGCAGTTAAACTCCATAAATCGGTCAATAGTCGGTCCAGGAGCGACTAGGCCTAGTCAGTCGGGGAATAATCGGGTAATTCTACCAAATAAATTGTTTCCCTTTCCCCTAGCTAAAATATATACTACACATAATTAATAATTGAAAAAAAAAAATGCAAACGTTTGTTGCATTTCTATTTAATTTAAGTTCCAGAATGTTTGTTGTCTTTGAGTTGATTAAAAAGAGTTTCACATCTAATTTTTATCAGATACACTTCTAAGAAAGTGTAATAGTGCACTGCACAAGTGACCTAATCTACACAAATTGAACAAAAATCCAAAACACAAATTCTGCCACAATCTCTAAGACTCTAACATGTGTGGGCGTGTGGCTACTAGGAAAGAGAAAAACACCTTATCGGTTTATCCTTAAATATTGTGAGGAGAAAAAAAATATACAAAAATCTTAAATGAGTGTTAGCAATTACGTCGAGCATTAAATTTTGGGCTAATCGTCTGATTAATTGTGGACTTTTTAGCTCTGCCAAAAATTGAGGCAATAGGCACAGCGATGCTGGGTGGCGACTAGTTGGGGACTCGGTTACATAACTTCCACGACTAAAACCACCAACTAGGAGGCAAATTGAAGAAACCAATAATGCTTGGAAGCCTGCATTCAGTTGTAAATAAAACTTGAGGATACCTCTCAAAAATATTTGGTGCATCCACATTGCAGTCATAGTTCACAAAGATGTCAATAACGATTTGAGAGTCTTGAGATATCTTCTCCAACAAGTTGAGAACTGTCATTTTTTGTAAAAAACTAGGCTGAAGAACGTTCTCAAGAACTCGTAGGACAAGCATAGGAAAGAATATTCCAACCTCAGCCTTCAATCCAGATCGAAACTTGGATAATAAACTCATCAAAATCGAACACAGAAGCTGGAAAACACTCATGACTGACAAAGCACTATTCTTCAACAGTGATAAGCAGAGGTACTGCTTAATAGCACCAAGAAATCTGAAATAATAAAACAAGTTAAAGAGCATGTAAAGCCTAGTAAGGTCGAGGTTGTGGTGATTAAAAACAGACTCAATTAAACCTAAAAGTTTATCCCAGAATAACAGAAAAAGTAGATACGTTGGTATCTATCTATCGCAAGCAGACTTGCCTGTCATTTGTCCGCCATATTGGACCACTATTCTCCATCATGACCTTAAGAAGCTCCAGGGACAAAACTTTTCCCCTCAAGAGATAAGGATCTTCAGGATTATCGTGAGCCGAGAACTTCATGGATAACTTGCACATGTTCTTGAACAAGAGAAACCCATCTTCCCTAATCTTACTCTCAGTGATCCCTTCATTAAAGTCGATTTTTTTATCCTCGCTGGAATTGGACACATTGCCATTCTGTACTTCCACAGACAATGGGTTCAAGATAATAGTAGGTACCCCTTCACTTCCCTCCATGACTTCATTAATAAAATTCTGAACAAACTGAACCAAAGTGGATTCATTCAAAGTCTTATCAGACAACTCCAACAAGTCAGTAACAGAAACGTTAGGGAGCTTAACGTCCATGGAGTCCTCCTCGACCCGGGTAAAAACAATAGTGAGAATCTGAGCCAAAACAGCCTTGGCACAGATCTGATTAGTACCACTCTGACTCCCAAAATAGACATTATAACAAGTCTTAATAATCTGATTCAAACACTGAGCTCTAATGAAAACGGAAGGAGAACGAACAGACGAAATCAAAAGCTTAAGCAAAGCAAGCTCAATTACCTCGTCATTAAGCCCGCCGCATTTACAAACAGAATCAATAAGTCTAAACTCGATTAAAGAAGAATTAGATTCAATCTCTCCGCGGATCAAACCAAGAGAGAAGAGTCTGAAGAGACAATCGAGAGCGGGTTCGACGATCTTGAGAGAAGAGGAATCGATAGCGAGGATAAGAGGTTGGAGGACGAATTCGGCATCGGAACGAGAGAAGCCGAGAAGGGAAGAAGAGTGGGAGGAGGAGGAATCAGTTAAGGTTTCGAGCTTGTCGAGAGCGGATTTACAAGAGGAAACGAGCTGGGAATGTTTTCGCCATGCTACATTCTTGATTATCTTGTCCAGTGACGGCCCTATTATTCGACCTGACCGGGAACTTCCACCTAGGGTTTGCGACGACATCATTTCCGAATGAAGAAGAAATAGATCTCATGGAGAAAATGAATCAGCACAAGTCGGGTCTAATAATATGTGGGCCCGTCTTCTTGCCTTACCAACAACGTACAACAAGGAACGCGGGCAAACCAATATTTTCTTTTCCCTTTATTAGAGCATTCCCAAATCCCAAATGCGAATGCCACAATATTCATCTATTTATTGTTCAAAACTTTTGCCTAATATAAATGTGAATATTAATGTGACTATTTTTCCAAATTAAAATGAGAGTGAAATTTTCAACCGAGATAATGGCTGAGTTGTGAACTTCAGACGGAATGTTGGATTCCGTTTCGTGTTTTTTTACGGAATGTTTCATTCCGTCTCACGTGTTTTTTTTTTTTTTTTTTTTTTTTTTTTTTTAACTTCAGACGGGATGTTTCATTCAGTCTTCCGCGTTTTTCCGATTTTTACATTCAAACAGAATTCAATATCCCATCAAGATTAATATTCACATTTGCATTGAGCAGTCTCATATTGTTTTTCACCAAAATGGTTAAAAATAGGAGAAATTGAGCCTATGTAGAGGTGAATAATATTGACATGCATTGAAAATGCTCTTAATCCGATCATACTCAATCCAATAAATCAATCTATCATTGTAACTTAGTGAAAAACTATTTTTATTGTCACCTTTACATTGGGCCATTGTTTTTAACTCATAAAAGTAACAAGTTACTATTTTCCCTCATAGTTATTTGCATTGCTCTTAATGTGGCACAAAAAAAAATATTACACGTCATGAGCATCAATAAATGTTTCCCTATAATCCAAATCGCCATAATGGGATGCTTTCAAGTCAACAATATTTTGGCTAAAATAAGAACATGCAATGTATTATGCGATGTATTATGTGAGGAAACTTGTTCCAAGTCAACAGTAAAACACCACTCACTACTAAAGCAGTCATGTCTACGTTTATGTTTGTGTTTGTGTTTGTGTTTGTGTTTGTGTTTTTCCCAGTAAGGGTGGGATTCGAGCTAAACGAGCCGAGCTTTACCATGTTTAAGCTCAGCTCGTTAATTATATGAGCTTTAAATTAAGCTCGAGCTCGGCTCATATAATTAAACAAGCGCAAGTTCGAACCGAGTCTAAGGCGAGCCCGAGTGGCCCAATTATTTTACATTACAAATATACTATTTTAGTTTAAACGAGATGAGCTTTATCAAACTTATTTATTACACAAGTTTTAATTTCAGCTCAAGCTTGGCTTGTATAGTTAAACAAGTGAGCTTGAACTTCCACCCTTATTCCCCCGTACACAATGCCCCTATAAACTATCAAAAGAAGTTGTAACAGAATAATTTCTTCTTTCATAAATTCCTGAACAAATTGAAATTAAAAGAAAAATTGGCCAAGAGAACCCAAGTGTGGGAGTTCTCAATACTCGTATTTAATAACATCTTTAGGACCGTATGTCCGCGTTATTATCGAAAAATAATAAAAATACCGTGCGTCCGCGTTAATACCGTGTATGATAACGGGCTTAATTGAGATTCGGTGCTCCGGATCCATACGGCCTGGTATATTGGGCTTGATTGAGATATTCCAGGTGGGACTTAATTACAGTTTCAGGACAAACAAGTTGACCGCGTCTCCGCCTTCGAACACAAACCAGATAGTTAACAAATTGTAACTGTCAAAATATTATAACATTCTATATTTACCAGTTGTTAGAGAAAATATTTGAAACCCAGAACCAAATGAAAAAATAATGATTAGAAACCTTGCTCTTACTACTTCTTACTCGAATGAATCTTGGAAAACAAAGCTCAAACAAAAATAATTAACAATGATAAAATAGAAAACGGGTTCCTCACTCCAGGTTTTGTGTCATAAAACCACGTTAAAGAAATAGAAACAAATATACAGACTCTTGAGTGTCTCCCAGCATCAGACCAGACAACCATTTACCTATCTAAAGGCCGCGATGTGTACATTAGTTAAAAAAGACCAGATCAAAACTCAATGGGCAACAGCAGCAGACTCCAGGGAAGGTTGATCCTTGTTAAAACCGTCCCAGTTGACTTCCCTTAGCATTTTCAACCTTTCGTCTAGTGTTATAAACCCTGCTTGAGGAGCAACTAGACCAAACTTTCCAGCTTTATGGAGTAAAATCACACTTAATCCCATGTCTGGACCATGGAGCTTCCCTGTCAGCAAGACTCGAAGAGGCATAAAGAGAGATTTCCCCTATACAAAGTTAGGCAGATTGTCAGCACAATTCTTGCACGAGTAATATTCCTGGGTTGAAGTATTTTGCTCAAAAACAAAACCATGTTCTGAAAGGGTGGTAAGGAGAAAAGAAAGCTCTGGTAGTTCATCTACTAAAAACCAACCTTGCGCTTCATTGATTTGCCAAAGCTCTTAACCCATTTCTGCCAACCGGTGTGACCTTCTTCAAGTGCAACAGTGAGCTCTCCATTGTCGTATGCTGATAACAGATGGGTAGCGACTTCCGAAAGCTTATCTTCTAAAACAGGTTTACCTTCAGGACTGCAAATGACAGTTCAACACCCCATTACTAAAGACACCTTGAGCCTCCTAACAACATTTTTCTATTTCTAATATGCATTCACAAAATAATAAGTACAATACTAAATGAACAAGTCAACTAAGAAGCAGATTTCTAAGACGACCTTGGCCTCAAAATTCAACACTATTTACGTTGTCTTCGACAACAGCATAAAAATAAACAGTGCACATAGGAGAAAAGATAGGGTACCTAGCCAAAGTAGAATGCAAGGGATACGAGAGCAATTTTGATAAAACTTTATCTGAATCTGTAACCAAATCAATACCATCCTTTAGCAGTTCAGCAGCTTCCTGTTTAAGGGGTTAATAAAAAAGGATTAACACTTTGAATAGCAAGTAATAATGAAAAATCAGTTTTAAGGTAAAAAAAAATGAATCCATAATCCAACCTGTACAAATGTTCCTTCTGATTCTACGAGGATACCAGCAACCTTCCATTGTTCACCCAAAAGCTTGACTAACTGTTCTGAAGGTAGAGCTCTTAAATGCTGACCATTCATCCACCTAATATTCCATGGAATATATGCAGGTTACACATAATGTCTATATACGGAAATTGAATATTCAAAAGACCTATCATCCAACAGTTTTTGTTTTTGCATGCAATACAAAGGCTGAAATGTCCCAATCCAGTTAGTAAAGATAACCAAAACTGAGACCTTGGATATATCGAAGTCACTACGCTCGGAAGTAAGATCATTTTATTATTATATCAAAAACTAAAGATTCAACGCATGTCCAATATTTTCTTGGAGTACATGCTGAGCTATTAGGACCCAGTTAATTAGATACACAAGGGTATGAGTTTATACATGAACTCTCTTCAAATAGACAACTCATGCCATCACATTGAAAATAAATCAGGATTGTATTTAAGGTGGGGGTCAATATGGTTCTTGCCAGTAGGACACTAACAGTTGGTACAAAGTAGCTTGCTTCTGGAGAGCTGTAGCTTACCTAAATTTTGCCGAATCAAAGATGGCTCCGCTCTTGTTAACGCGGTCAATTGAAAACTTCTCAACTGTAAGCCATAACAATGTTTTAATCAAGGAAACTTGATGTAATGGAATGGTAAATTGGCAATCCTTGTGTTTTCATAACCACATTCCCATACATGCCCTTGAATTCCTTGGAATAAAATGGAAAGTAAAATACTAACCAAGCTGCTGAAGTGTGAAAAATTCATTTTCAGTACCATCTCCCCAACCCAAGAGAGCTAGATAATTAACCATTGCATCAGGCAAATACCCCATCTCCTTGAACTATCATTTGGAAAATAAAAGTATAACAATATAACCAATCAGGGGAAATTGAGAGGAATATATTATCTCCAACATACACTGCTAATGAAAAAGTAAATTTAGTATGCATACCTGACCTACTGAAGTTGCACCATGTCGTTTTGACAATTTACTCCTATCAGGAGCAAGAATCAGAGAAACATGTGCAAAGTATGGCATTGGAAATCCAAGAGCCTGATACAGAAAGTACTAACGATTAGGAAGATATACAAGCCTTCACTAAGACAACTCAAAAATGTATGTCAATAACTTAATTGTAGTAATTATAGTAACATAATGATATGAGAAGAAGGATTACTTTGTAGATTAGAGCCTGCCTCAGAGTGTTTGGTAAATGTTCTTCTGCTCTGAAACAAAATATTGACCATAGAACAAATTTAATTTTAAAGAAACATAAAAACAAACAAAACAAAATAAATTACTTGGACACTATCTGAATTGAATCATTATAATAAAAAAATGAACTGGCATTAAACTATAAGAGTGACTATGCAGAGTTCCCTCCACACATATAAAATGGTTCACCTTATCACATGAGAAATGGCCATGGTAGCATCGTCAACAGTTACACAAAAGTTGTATACAGGTTGCCCATTGCTCCTCATTATTACAAAATCTCCAAGTGTATTCAAGCCCCAACTAACCTTCATGACGCTATCGAATCAAATCAACATAATAATATGAACAATCAAAAATGTGGTTGGACGTGTAAACATGCACAAAAGTAAACATAGTATATCAACAGGTATACTAGGTTTACTTGACAGTATTAAACTGCTACTGTGAGAGCACAATATATACATGTACAAGTCTTCTAGAATAGACCACGGATTTAAAATGAGCTCACTTCACCACGGATGAGGTCTTCAATTTTCAGAGTCCCTTCTTTGGGAACACGAAACCGGTAGGTATATGGTGTCCCCTTTTCCAGCTCTGCTTGTACTTGGTCGTCAGCGGCAGTGGCCCACTTTCCTGCATACACTGGTGGCAGTTGCTTTAGTTGTGCAATCTCCTTCATTTTCGCTAATTCCTGGGAGGAAAACAACACTATTATAATCTTCTATAGAAAATACTTTGCTATAGAAAATAGAAAAGATACAAATACGAAGTACCTCATTTGAACAAAAACAGCGATAAACATGACCAGAATCCAAAAGCTTCTCGGCATAATGCTTGTATAAAGAGTTGCGTTCAGACTGTCGATATGGACCATAATCTCCACCAATACCAGGACCTGCATAGCCAGTGTAAATTTGATGATCTAGTACACTGAACAATAAATTAGAAAAATAACTCCCACTTGATTAAAAAGTCGACCTTCATCCCAATGAAGGCCAAGCCATGAAAGATCTTGTAGGACAGCATTCTCAGATTCCTTTGTAGATCTCTCCAAATCTGTATCTTCTATCCGAAGTACAAACTTCCCACCCTTTGACCTTTGCATTTGCAGCATTATGATGATTATTATTATTAAGGATTAATAATGGAAAGAGTTGAAAGACATACCTGGCGAATAAGTAATTGAAAAGAGCAGTTCTTGCTCCACCAACGTGGAGATTGCCAGTGGGTGAAGGAGCGAAACGAACTCGAACCTGTTCGGGATTCCACTTGTTAGGGATATCGACAGCGTAAACAGAGAAATTCCTTCGGTTTGGAGAGAAGCTGAGTGATGTTTGACGAAGAAATGGGCGAGTTACTACATCCGGGAAACTCATAATAAATTTACAACCTACTAGAGTCGCCATTGATGAGTCTCTCTGCCAACAACCTTTGATTCAAACTTCAAAGGATAAAACTACACATCCTCTTCGCAAACATAATTCTATGCGGACACCCTCGTGCGAACGAGTGAACGACTACCAACTAATAATAAGAGCATTCCCAAGTGCATAATAATAATAAGAGCATTATCAGTGCAAGTCAATATTTTCCCCCTCTCTATGTAAGCAGTATTTCCTTTTTTTCCAGCATTTTGGTGAAAAGCAACGTAAAAATAAAAAAAACGCTATAGACAGAATGAAACATCCTGTATGAAATTTAAAAAAAAAAAAAAAAAAATCGGAAAATCATGCGACATGGAATGAAACATTTTGTCTGAAAAAAAAACAATTTTTTTTTTTAAAAAGAAACACAAGACGGAATCCAACATCTCGTCCAAAGTTCACAAGTCAGCCACCAAAATTTTGAACCAAAAAAACACCAAACAACTTTTAGAAACATCAAAAACACCAAACCAAAAAAACGGCTATATAGCAACACGGAACAACATCAAATTTTCGACATCAAACTACGTGGTTTTGGGAAAACCGCGTCATGTATCGCACATAAATTTTCTTATTTTTTTTTATTTTCCAATCGCTGGCACGGTTTTGCCAAAAGTGATTTGATACAACACCAAACCTGAAACCAAATATTGGGCGATTTGGTGTTTTTATCGACATGTGACTCTCATGAAGTTGAAAAAACACAAATTGTTGGAAATTTGGTGTTTGATGCTAGGTTGATATCACTCCTAAAGATGCTATAATGACTTGGGAAAATAGTCACCTTGTTTTCACCTCTGCATTGGTCATTGGATTTGAACAAAATGGATGTGAAAATTTTCACATTCCCTTCAATTCCACCTGCTTTGGGAATGCCCTAAGAAGCCCATTGCTATATGTACTGCTAAATGTAATACAACATTGGAAAGCCCATTGGACTTGCTCTCAATCTCTAAAAAAAAGTTTACCTTGTTCGTCAGTTGATCACCACCAGATCGCAGGGGGCGATGGAAGAGTATCCAGAAGAGCTTCGGACACCACCAGTGACATTAGTTTCACTCGTGGGCTGCCCGGAGCTCCACCCAATAATCTCGACCCATCTCCACACAGAACAACCACCTATTAACACATTAGCATTACCCGATTTCTCTAAAATATCCGTTATGGCAAAGAATCAGAAAGATTCATCTTCTCACCCACTTGGCATTTTAAAAAAGGATTGGTTGTTGAAACACCGAACTAGGGTTCCTTCCGTAATTGCTGCTCTCTTTACTTGTCATCAACTCTCTGGTGACCCTGCCCAGTGGCTTCAGCTCTGCACCGATCTCGAAAACCTCAAGTATGGATCTTTTTTTTTTTTTTTTTTTAATTACATATATTACTATGTCATTCTTAATATTTACCCTTTTACATGCTCAGAGTTGTGGCTCGTGGAAGGAATACTAAACTGGTTGTGCTTGTTGTGCATTTTACACCCAACGGTAAATTTCTCCCAATTTCTTTCAAAACGACCAATTTATCCATTTTGGTTAACAAATGTAGGCTTTTTAATGCAGACGAAGTGAGTGAGGAACGTATCATTGCTCTAAGAAAACGCGCTGAACTAGATTCTAAGTATCTTCTTAACTTTGTCAATGATGCCCAAGAGATTAAGGAGTCCATCAACAGGCATGTGTTTCGCTGTCTATATATATTTAACACCCTAATTATACAAGACTTGTCGAATTTATTCTATTGTTGCAGATTGGGGAGCACGTTTGCGGAATTGGCTAATGCATATTACAGGGAAGAAGGGAAAAGAATCAAGTCCCGTATTGAAAAGAAGAACACCAATTCGTTGGAGTTATATATACGTTACTGCTTTAAGGCAAGTCTTTTTTTATTTTCTCCTTTAATTTCTATTGCAAGTGTTATTAAATTTAAATTCTTCAGTTATCCATTGCTCATTACAACTTTCAAAATGCTAGGTTGCTGTATACGCAGAATTTCGGAGAGATTGGGTTGAAGCTTTGAAATTTTATGAGGAAGCCTATCATTCCTTACGTGAGGTATCTCTCTTCACTTCTCTATTATTATTATTATTATTATTATTATATTTCCTCTTTATTCTGTGGTATTTGTGGTTGCCAAATGCCAACACATCATGTCAGAGCTATATAACAAAGATGTTGCCACATATTCTTCTCCAACACGAATAAAATGTTTCTGACAAACCTCATACCAACAAACCCTGATCAAAGGTCCTAATATGGTGTTCTCCTTGTTTTTGATATACCAAGTACAATACATTTTTAGACTCATTGGTGTATCCTTAGTAAGCCGAACCATCATGGAGGGGGATTCCTCTCTCGCTCCTCCACTTTCCCATGGTTTGAGGGTGAATTCACCTGATAATCGCTCCTGTTGTAGCTGATTGGACGCTCTGAACAAGCTCAATGCCTCAATGTAATACTGCATCGCGAATAGATGGTTAATATTTTCTTTCTAAGTCCTACTAACATGTTGTGAATATATATCCGCTTCCTAGACCATTGATTATGTTTTTCTGTGCTTATTATTTTCCTTCCAAGTGCAGATGATTGGAGTATCCACAAGGTTGCCGCCAATTCAACGCTTGATAGAGATAAAAACTGTTGCGGAGCAATTGCATTTTAAGGTATCAACTTTGTTACTGCACGGAGGAAAGGTCATAGAAGCTATGACATGGTTCCGCAAACACATTGCGTCTTACAAAAAGCTGGTGGGAGCACCTGAAGTCGTTTTTGTTCACTGGGAATGGCTAAGCAGGCAGTTTTTGGTATTTGCAGAGTTATTAGAAACACTCTCTGTAACCATTCCTAGCACTTCTTCTCAACTATCAGTCATGCTAGAGAGAGGTTTGACCGAGTGGGAATTCAATCCAGCTTACTTTTATCAGGTGGGCATCCTTCTTTGCCTTGTTCTTTTTTTGGGTAATAAAGATTCATTTGTGGGAGACACATAGGCCGGACCAAAAGAAAAACAAAAACAAACAAAACTGAAAAAGCAAATGAACCTTATAAGAATTACATGTTTTTCTTTTGATCAAACTTGACTTGCAACAGTTAGCAGCGCGTCACTTGAGGGAAAAGAGACTTTGCCTTGAACTTGCTTTGTCTGCATCAGAAACCCCCCTTTCAACAGCAGATGGGATTGAAAGCACCTCTGCATCTGTGATTCCATCTGTTTATGTGGGTCAGTTTTCTCAGTTATATGAGCAAGAAGATGCATTTGGAACGAAAAGGTTAGTCTTCAAGGTGGTCCCTGGGAACGAGCTAGTTTTGCCTTTTACTCAAACTCTAATAGTACACGTTTTGAATTGCAGTCTTACTGATGCGGAGTATATCCTCTATGCCATTGCAGAAGCAAAACGATTCCAGGATTCCTTCGAAATAATTGCTCTCTTCAAAAAGTCATTTGAGACGTACAACACCCTCAAGGCCCCAAGAATGGCATCTTTCTGTGGAAACATGATGGCCATGGAATACTTCGCTATTGGCGACTTTGTCAATGCAAAACAGTTGTTTGATGGTGTTGCAAGTCTTTACAGGCAAGAAGGTTGGGTTGCGTTGCTTTGGGAGGTCTTGGGGTACCTAAGGGAGTGCTCGAGAAGACTAAGTTCAGTGAAAGATTTTGTCGAGTACTCTCTTCAGATGGCTGCATTGCCAATATCATCTAGTTTTGGATCCCAACCTTCTGAAGGAAAATATGGTCCAGCTGGTCCTGCCAGTCTGTCTCAAAGACAAATCATACACGATGAGGTTTTTAAGATTCTAAGAGGAGAAGTCACATTGTCATCAAATGAAGACAGCGGCAGCCTTAAAGTTGAAGCTGATAAACCCCTCTGTCTTGAGATTGATCCTATCAGCCCACTTAGAGTGGTACTTCTTGCTTCAGTCGCTTTTCACGAACTGGTGGTCAAGCCTGGTGCATCTACCTTGCTGACAATATCGCTATTGTCACAGCTCCCCCAACCAGTTGAGATTGATCAATTGGAAATCCAATTTAATCAGCCTGAATGTAATTTCCTGATCAACAGTGCTCAGCAACCACCGGTAGATGCAACATCTTGTGGTCAACAAGATTTGCGGATAGAGAATGCTCCATTTTTAAAACTGCTCGCGAATAAGTGGCTACGCTTGACATACGACATAAAATCTGGTATGCATCTGGTCCCCTATGTATTTTCATCCGTTCTTACTTTATTACCGCTGCAACTTTGAAACACTGCTATGACTGCAGAACAAAGTGGAAAGCTTGACTGCATATCTGTGATCTCAAAGGTGGGACCTTGTTTCACAATTATTTGCCGAGCTGAAAGCCCTGGCTCAATGGACGAGTTACCTCTTTGGAAGTTTGAGGAGCGTGTTGATACCTTGCCAACCAAGGATCCTGGTCTTGCATTCTCTGGTCAGAAGGTTATTCAGGTTGAGGAACAGGATTCACAAGTTGATCTAGCTTTAGGTGCTACTGGTCCCGCATTAGTTGGAGAGAGCTTCTTAGTTCCTGTTACTGTGGCCTCGAAAGGTCATAGCATTCATTTTGGTGAATTGAAGATAAACCTAGTCGATGCCAGAGGAGGTGGACTGGCTAGTCCAAGGGAAAGCGAACCATTCTCAAATGACAGTCACGACGTACAACTTATTAACATTTTGGGGCCTGATGGTGAGTATGAATCTCAAAAGGGTTCTGATAATATCAGGAGCATTCAGCATTCTTTTGGGTTGATTTCTGTTCCACTACTAAACATTGGTGAGTCATGGTCTTGCAATTTGGAGATCAAATGGCACAAGCCAAAGCCTGTCATGCTCTATGTATCATTGGGTTATCTGCCAACTGGGGAGGAAGCTAAGGAACAGAAGGTACATGTCCACAAAAGCTTGCAAATCGAAGGCAAAACTGCGGTTGCTATCAGCCACCATTACATGTGTCCGTTTCGTCGTGATCCCTTGTTGCTCACTAAAATCAAGCGATTACCAGGTTCGGATCAGTTAACATCGCTGGCGTTGAATGAAATTAGTATTCTCGTTGTCAGTGCAAAGAACTGCTCTGAGGTTCCTGTGCGGGTAATGTCCATCTCCATTGAAGTGGATGATGATGATGGAAGAAGGTCATGTAGAGTGCAGCAGGGAGGTGGGTGTTTACCTGGCCTACCTCTACTCATACCGGGTGAAGAGTTCAAGCAGGTTTTCTCAGTCGTTCCAGAGGTATCCTCACAAACCCTTGGGGTAGGAACAGTGTGTCTTAAATGGAGAAGGGAATCTAGTCTAGAAGAAGACCAATCTTGTTCTGACATTGCAACAGTTGGAGCAGTGACTCGGCATAAACTCCCAGATGTGAATGTGGAAACAGTGCCATTAATTTTGAGTTTGGAGTGTCCTCCTTATACTATCCTTGGAGATCCCTTCACATGCTATCTGAGAATTCAGAATAAGACTCAGTTACTTCAAGAGATAAAATATTTGTTAGCAGACTCTCAGAGCTTTGTTTTGTCTGGGCCTCACAATGACACAATTTTTGTTATGCCGAAATCAGAGCACATCCTCGGCTACAAACTTGTTCCTCTGGCTTCAGGTTCACAACAGCTGCCTAGAGTTACTGTGACCTCAGTGAGATATGCAGCTGCATTTCACCCATCTTTAGCTGCAGCAACAGTTTTTGTCTTTCCCTCTAAACCGCATTTTGAAGTGGATGATAAAGCTGGAAGAACACCTGAACCCCCTGAAGGAGAATGAACGGAACTAGTATCCTGATTGAAAGAAAACATCACTGTAGGTCACATGCTGATTCAAGGTGGTTGCATGATTCATCAGTGGATCCCATTGTTTCAAGGGGGATTTTGTTCCGACACCTGGGTCTCCTAAATCATTGTGCTCACACCAATATGGGGCCGTCCAAGGTCCCAACCCTTCCAACTTTTTTGCGTACTATTCAATTTACATATCTTTATTGGTTGGAAACCTAGCATTCGTGCTATCATTAAAATGAGTGTTGATGGTTTCTGAAGGAGGGAGGTCTTGTCTTCAACTTTCGGTTTGGACCGTGTCGCCATCTCAGAAATTTGCTTGTAAAAGGTTTCACAAAATTCAACATCATGTAATTTGTTGTTAATGAAAACAATAGAAGTTCATAAATTAAATTGTAATGATTTTCCCAATTAATACCGTACTTATGTTTTCCCTTTCTTTTTCCTTCATTGTTATTATTGTTGTCTTTCACCCTTGTTACTAGGAGGCACTGGGAAGTATAGTAGGATTTCTTTTTTCTTTCAGCTTCACGTCACTTGTAAGGAACTTCAATTTTCTTATGTTAAACTGATTTACTGGCGCAACTTCTATGTGTGTTCAAAATTTGAAATATTGCAATAGTGATTTAATATCTCTCTCTTTTACTATTTTAAAAATACAGTGCTGCAATAGTGATTTAATACTAGTATACTGCTAAGCAGTGGGGGTGAGCGGAGAGGGAGAGGAAAAGGGAGAGTGAGAGAGACAAAGAAAAAACAGAAGGGAAGAGATGAGGACAGATGCATTAAAACCAACCAAGTTGGTTTTGTCCCAAGATAACCCCTTCTCCCAAAATGTTCGCTCCGCTCACGGATTAAAAAATGTGACTCTTGGTTACTTTTTTTTTGTGACTATTTTGCTCTTATAGTTATGTGATAACTACGAATTTACCCCTACACCCAAAACAAAATAAAAAAAATAAATACTACGTACAAAAAGATTAAATAAGTAATTTAATTTTTATAGATTACTTTATAGAATGAGATAGGTGTGTAGCACCTACATCAGACTAGTATATATATATATATATAGCGGCAATTCGTTGCTATGGAATGTGGAAACTCACTGCCCGTTGCCGTGGAATGTAGGATCTCACGGCAACTTGCTGCCACGGAACTATCAATATATAGAGAGAATAACCATTATTCTTCTAGCCTTTTGTCAAAGGGGTGCCAATTCCATAAAATGGGTTGTAAATACTGCGCCAATGTTAACACTGCAAAACTATATCTCTATAAATTATTTGTTGATTGTATTTTTAGCAATATAATATTTGCACATAACCAAAATCCAATCACATGCTCTTCCCAATAGCAAAATAGAATAGATCCTAACAATATTTTGTAGCAGAAAAATAAAAATTTCATGTGGCTTTCCGAGTCCATGCCGGGATGGCATCATCAAAAGTTTGTTCATCATCGTTCATCATAATTTAATCAGGTTACCCTGAAGGAAGAGACCGCCTGCAAGAAAATTTACTTTAGTAAAATGATGAGCTCTAAAGTCTAAACCATAGTTGCGCCAAGGTGCAACTTCCAAGTTCCAAGCAAACAAAGTTGTATTGGCAGTGAAAGTAGTAATCAATTACACTAGAGAATATCATCCAACTCACCTTGACAATCTTGGATCTGTATTTCTCTGACTCGTCTTCGAAAAACTGCAGTAGCAGTTCAACCTTCAAAAACATTTACTAAAAGAAACTGGGAAAAAGAAAACACGCTAAGATGGGCTGATACATGTGGATGTGGTAAGTGGTTATACACATACCTGCCCTGTCACAGTGTAGAGTTTGTTGTACCAGCCGAAAGATCCCATCCCAAGAACTGAAAATATGTGTCTGCTGCTTTCACCTGGTTTTTGCAGCGAATACTCAATGTAATACAACCCTGCTCAGTTGTACAAGAAAATGGTAAGGGCGCAATTGAATGAACTTCTTCAAACCCATCATTCTTACATATTTTGGTAATCGACTCTTCATGGCAAATCCAAAAAGACTCTTACCATTTGAAGCCTTGGAGTTGATAAGCTTTGCCGCAACACCAGGTGGATTCTGCCAACTCCTGTCCAATCCACTAACCTAGTAATGACATATTAGATTTGCATCTGTGTAAGTAGAAGTGAAATGGATCTTCCAGTGAAAGAAGAAGACGAAACTCGGTATCAAGATTTTATAGCCTACCAGAGTCTCAGCGAACTCATCCACCTTGCCAAAAGATTCCAATTTAGTATAATCCGCGCCAAGCCCAGAGATTAACACACTGACTGAACAATTCGTTTTAGTGAATTCTCATTTGTACGAATTAACAACAATCTAAAACTGGATCCATTAGAAAATTTTATGAGTACCGTTTGAACTTGTAGACTCTTCTGGGTAAAATGCTGTTAACGATCTGATTCCATCAGATTCTCCTTCACCCACTATCCAATCTGCAGGAAAACTTGGTCATTAAAACAAATTAAAAAATATGGAATTATTTTAACTTAGAACTTGCAAAGAGTTCAAATAAAATATGAGCAAAAGATAGAGATTTTATATTAATTATAAAAGAAAGTGGCACAGTTGTATCAATATAATGTAATTCCAAGTACACAATGCGCCACTATCTTCACTCATATTGAACTAATACATTGAGTTTTGAAGTGCTAAAATATTAATTCACCTTTAGGAATCACTATCTTGAACCTTTTAGTCTCGTCTGAGTATACACCAAAAGTAGTCTCTTGTACATCTGAGGGAAGGAATTGAATGAAAAGTCAGACTATAAGTTGTGTAGAAAAACAAAAACAGGCTTAAAGAATAAGAGAAAGAGAGAAATGACCAGTTTCAGCTAAAGCAGTTGAAGCGATAGACGGTAAAGAAAATGCCGCAAACACTGTCTGTAATAACGCCTCTCTCCTTTTAGTTTTTCCAATTTTCATTTCTTCTTCATTTTGTTTCATGCATACACTATAAACCATTCCAAAAGACAAGAAAACCATTCAATGAGTTGAAGCATGAAAGAAAGGATCAGATATAATGAATTACCATTGCTGCTTCTTGTTATAGTTGGACAATACAGCAGATGGACTTGCACATTTCGTAACACCTGAAAACAAAAGGACAAGAAAGCAAGTTCAGAAAAACTGTGATGCTTAAAACTGGATATTTATGATTTTTGAGGTGTGATGAGAACGTTTGAACTGAGAGAAAGGTGTGGAACTGGAATCCCAGAATTGAGACCGTATGGACTGGGAACACAATGAAGAAACAGACGCCATTCTTTTGAGATTGCCTTTGCTCTCTGCTTCTTCTTGGCATCACACACCTGCTTCTCAACATAACTTATAATTGCACCCATAATATATCGATAATGGGTGCGCATATCAGGCACCCACGCACTGGACAAGGACCCTCTTCTTGGCACAAATTATATTTCCGCGAATAATTTTTCAAAATTTTTCACTTTTAGATTTTAGATTTTAGATTTTAGAAAGAAAGAAACTTTGTATTCGTTGTTCTCAAACATGCACCTTCTCTTCTCCGCACGCAGACATATTGCATTTGAGCTTGTTGGAAATAAGGTTGGATAGACGCCCACCAAGATAAGAATAAACCACTGAGTATAGACTTTATCCTATCAGATATTAGATGAGGGGGACTCTATCCTATCTGATATTAGATGAGTATAGGACTCTATCCTATCAGATATTAGATGAGGGGGACTCTATCCTATCTGATATTAGATGAGTATAGGACTCTATCCTATCAGATATTAGATGAGTAGAGTATATGACTCTATTCTATCAGATATTAGATGAGTATAAGACTCTATCCTATCCAATATTGAGGAGGTGGAAACCTTTATAAATAGACCCCCCACCTCTTACATATTAATCATCCGAACAACAAAAAAGCTCTCTCCTTTACAAATGACCTCCAACATTTTTAAAAGTAGAAGCCCGGTAATTTGTGGAGATTCCATAGGTGGTATCCTCCCCAGCCATTAGCCGGGTTCTTGGTTCTTGGTTGGTGAAAAAAGGTTGGCTTTCCGTGGTTGGAACTTGGTTCTTGGTTCTTGGTTGGTGAAAAAAGGTTGCTTCCCGTGGTTGGAACTTGACTCCAGCAAAGTTAAGAAGAAGAAGATCTTGAGTGTGCCAAGAACATCTTCTCCTGTAGATCAAAGCTTGAATTTGTGGAGATTCCATAGATGGTATCCTCCCTAGCCATTGTCGGTTCTTGGTTCTTGGTTAGTGAAAAAAAGGTTCCCGATTCGTGGTCCCGTTTCGTGGTTGGAACTTGACTCAAAGAAAGTTAAGAAAGAAGAAGATCTTGAGTGTGCCAAGAACATTTTCTCCGTAGATCAAAGCTTTGAACTTTAAATTGAAAGTCGTGACCAAGGTCACGATCTTCATTTCATTTATTTATTTTATGCATGTGGTATAACGTAATTGTATATATCGTAGGAATCATGCATGAGATATCGATAAAATCCAACAGAGCTCATTGAAATTTTCTCAACTCACTGCATTACGGTCCTCGGAGGACTAAGAATTATAATTGCACAGGGAAACCGTCTAGACTGAGTCCAAAACGATGTGGCTATGTCGTTTGAGATTTAGACTTAGAAAAAAATAGTCACACCGTTTGGACTTAGAAAAATTCCCAACGATATGGCCACACCGTTGTGGCCATGTCTTTTGGGATTTGGACTTTGAAAAAAATATGAAGTTCTATTTTTTGGGCTCTTGACCGGTGTGGCCGGGTCGTTTAAGTTTGGGGTTTCAAATTCAATTTTTTGAAACCAATGACATATTTGTAATAATTGTTTTTTTTTAGATTTTTTGAAACCAATAACACACTTGTAATAATTGTTTTTTTTTTTGAATTTGCCCAACACAAATTGGGGTCCCGCAGTAATAGGACCCTAGACAAATTACAACATGTCAAATACTTTAAAACAATGTATTAGATTCTATCTCAAACAAATTTAATATATGGATCGGAGGAATCAAATATGTCGTTTGAGCACTTCCAATGCAAGCATCATTAATCAGCAACTTGTTATCTCCACATAGGACTATTTTCTCTCATTGCTACATTGATGGTAAAAAGCTATAAGGAGTTGCCTAATGCTAAGGTGACTTTAAACTTCTGACGGAATGTTTCATTTCGTTTAAATGTAAAAAACAAACAAATATCGAAAAAACGGGTAGATGGAATGAAACATCCCGTCCGAACTAAAAAAAAAAAAAAATCGAAACAACACGTGGGACCATTCCGTCAAGAAAAAAAAAAAAAAACACACGAGACGGAATAAATGCAAGTTGCTATTTCTCCTCAAAGGCTCAAAACTGTTTGGCATTGGGAATGTTCTTCCCAATGCAAGTGACTATAAGGGAAAATTAAGAGTTTTCACTTTTGAATACTAAAAAACCCTTGCCCAATGCAAGGGTAACAAAGTCGGTGACTTGTAACTAATTAAGTCACAACAAGGGTAGCACTTGCCCACTTGCCATTGAGATTTTCACTGAGTTGTGAGCTTTGGACGGAATGTTTTATTCTGTCGTGTGTGTGTGTGTTTTTTTTTTAAATTTTATTCAGATTTTTAATTTTTTTTAATTTTTCAGTTTTTTTTTTAATTTTGGACGGGATGTATGCTCTGAAGGCATAATGAAGTTGGTGCTTGGATTGTGTGAGTTGGCATTTGTTTGGTTGTGTCCTTGTGGGGGAACAAGCACGCGGTCTGTTTGAACTCCCGGATCACGTGATCTAATATAATAAGTTTAGGAAAGGCAAGTCAATTATTTTCAACAGGCTAAACGAGCAGCCGATTAAATAATCCCGGTTGTATACTTGTATTTAAGTAGTTGCCTCAACAACACTCTGAAACACCTACTACTTTCTCTCTTCTCCATATAAAACCCTAACTCTCTTTCCTTCCATCTCTCGATCAACTTTTCTTCTATGCCTTCTTCAAACTTGTATGTTTTTTTATTCTTCACTGTTTAATGTTATTTCTTGCCTTCTTTAGGGTTTGCAAACTGTACATTGTCGCGGATTTAACAAACTATTACTTTAATGTTATTTCTTATACTATCTTCCTTTTAGGGACGTTACTTTCCATTTTATTTTCTTAATGATTTTACGTTGCTTATTTTCACAGGTAGTAAGATGAGCCCTGAACTTCTTAGTTTAAACATTCCACCAGAGGAAGGTATTAAATTCTCTCTTCATTTATATGTTGGTCCCTTTTCTGTAACTGTAAACATGATTATGCCACCACACAATTAATCGTTGTTTTTATGTTGGTGCCTTTTTATTTTTATCTCTTCATTTATATGTTGGTCTTATTTTTGAAACCGACATACAAATATTCTCTAATGATGCTAACACGTGTCATTTTTGTAGAGATAAGGCTGATGAAAGACACAAAACTTATAAGTCATGTTCGATACGTAAATTCTCCAATCAAACTGTAAGCAAAAGGATTTGATTGTATTATTAGTATTTTTTTCCTGTGCTTGTGTGGATTGGGAACTATGGCTTACTTGTATTGATTGGAGCAATGTGAAAAGATTCGACACATTGGCCGTAAACATTTGGGATGATTACGTGATGTTACTTTTATTCTTCTTGCAGCCCTTATTTGAACATATGTCGAATAAAAGCTGCTGCAACTTTTGACCTGCTGGGTTTATCTTTGTTTTATTTGCATCCTGCTTTCAAGAATGACCATGAACAAAAGGAATGGATGACATTTACGCAGCACCTTCAGAAGCATAACAGGGTAATTTTTTTTATCACTGTAGCACTGGATTTAATTCTAGCAAGATCATTTTTTTTGCAATCCGTAAAGCTCGGGTTTTCAACTTTCTAGCTGTTTGAGGAAAGAAAGCTTAATTGATTGCTATTAATACTAGTTTATGCTGTTCTAGTTTTTATGTTTTTATTTATATACATATTCAGAGTTCGGAATTTATACTTTAAGTTGGTTTTTACTTCAACGTTTTTTTGACGAGTTTTCATTTTTTTCGTGGTCATATTTGCTTAACCTGATCATTGTTTACAAATGACTGACTCATTTATATCTTTTGAAGGTTGCTCATGTGGTTGTTGAGGCATATGAGTTATACATACATCCTCCTGATCTGGGGACAGCGTTCATCGATGCAATTGTTCTATATAAAAGGAGAAACAAAGTTGATTCTGTCGGGAGGTTCCACAATTATAGATCGGGTGAGAATTAATCTCATTTGGTTGCATGTGCATGCTCTTTAATATAGCAGGAGAATAAAGCATGTTGTTTGATCTATTTCTTTCTCCCTTGTGTCACATAAATACTGGATAATTGAATCTGCAACAGTTTTTTTGGCTGTTTCTTTTGGAAAGTTCAGTAAAAAAAAATTCTAGATAACTTGCATAAATGTTATCATATAATCTACTTAAATATGGAAATTCTCTATTTGTTCGTGACAGGGTTAAACTACCCATATTGGACTTACTAAGATTTGTTATTTGGGAGCTGGTTGTAAGATTTTTAGAATGTTGGATAACTTTTGACCCCTGTGTTCACGTATAATTGTGAAATTTTCATTATTACATTTAAGTTACGTCGTTACGTAATTACCTTACTGTTTGAAAATGTTTTGTTGAAATATTTTCACATCCGACAAGAACATTTAGCCAGCTTGAGTCCATTTGTTTACATCTTTTGGTCTGCGCAAATACGTCATTGACTATACGTAGAAGTTCAGTAGTAGAATATCTTTTTGAGAGACAAGTAATGAAAGAGTTGCTTGGTGGATGTCCCAGTCTGTTCTCTGTTGCTTTAACAGTTAAATCGCAAGCTGAAGGCTGTCTTTGACATTGCCGAAGCAAACCCAAACCTGATTATTCAAATCTTACTTGTTGGTTTTCAATACCACTTAACACACCGTGTCTTGGTTTTCCTTTTGCTGAAGAGGCCATCGTGGAAGCATCAATTGCTTGCACTAATTCTGAAAGTTTGGATCCGATGGGGGTTGCCACTACAGCTTGTCCTATACCTTCTGAGGGAACCGGTGAGAGCCTGGATGACTCTGCTAGGAAAAGAGACTTTAAGACCCTCAATGCAAACCATACTACTGATCGTGTATGTGAACAGACAAGTGGGCATATCCATGGTTTCGAATCTAAAAAGGGTGTTACTTGCAAACCAAATGATTGTGTGGAGAAAAACTATGTACAAACAAACCCAAGCTACCTGAGAACTCTAGGTCAGACTCACTCTGGTTGGGTTTTTGGTGCAATTGCGGAGCTTGTTGACAATTCCAGGGATGCTAATGCAACTCAGTAAGTCATTACTCCCCCTTCCCGGATTGACTTATGACGGGTGTCAATGCGATATCTGGTCAGCTCATTTACAGTATTATTTTTTGTGGATGCTGCTGCACTACCTCAATTTATCTATTTTTATTTAATCAGATTGGATATTCTTATCGAGTTTGTAAAGAAAGATGGGAAAGAGATTCCTATGCTCTCAGTTATTGATGATGGTGATGGCATGTCGCATCAGGAGATTGTGAGAATGCTCTCTTTTGGTTGCAAGGCAGCTGATGTTAATGATCCAGCTCATATTGGACACTTTGGCATTGGGTTTAAGGTAATAGCCTGTTTGTATCAAATTTCATTTTTACGTTTTTGTGTTTTGTTTTGATTATTTTACTTGGTGCTTTATTGCAGTTCCCTTCTTCTTCTTATTATTTTTTCTAGAATAGAATTCTTCCTTTTTGAGCAATGTGAATGGGCTTGTTTGTTGTTACTTTGAGGTTACAGACTTTCATATCAAATGTTTAAAGACAAACTGATATAGTATATGGGTTAACATAGTTTTTATCAATATGTCATTATTAACAATAGAAAAACAAGTCGCACCGAAGTGTATTTTTATTGGTTCACTGGTGATATAAAAACGCTCTGATATGGTATAACAATAACAATATTACTTACATATAATAAAGACATCATACATAGAAGCAAATTAAGGATGTTGTCAATTACTAAGAATGCATCTATTAGACGCACTAGCAGGGATTGAAATGAGAACAAAGCTGTTTGATATGTTTCCATGGATGGCCCTCATGTCATTCAATTGACTCCTATTTCATCAGGACCAGCAGGTGTCCATGGGATGTAGCAATTCTCTTGGTTTAGTTATTGTTTTTTTCATTAGTACAATTATATTTAGTGGTACTGCTGCTGAATTGTTTCGGACTAAGCATCACAATATTGAGGCATTGTTTCGTGGTAATGGAGTATTTCATTATTCTTCCTCCTTTCTCGTTGAACTGTATTTGGTTTCTTTTAGTGAATCTCATCTCCATGATATGCACATTCCTGATTGTGATTATCAGACTGGATCCATGAAAATCGGAAGGGATGCCATTGTTCTTACCCAGACTGCCAAATCGAGATCTATAGGTTTCCTGTCACAATCATTAAATGAAGGCAAAGATGTAAGTTATCACCAGTTTCTTATGTTTGTTTTCCTTGTTTTGCTTTATCTAATTAATTGATATGACTGCAGATTCTGGAAATTCCAATTGTAAGCTATGCTAGGCAGGGCCTTACGATGGAATTTGACTTAAGCGTTCATACACCAGCCTCAGCTAAATATAATCTGAGAATTATAAAGGAATTTTCACCTTTTGATGAGTAATTCATTGCGACACTATTACTCTTAGAGGGGTTGGGACACAAATATACATATGGAATTTGGATGAATGGGGGTCGGATTACTGTTTGGACTGGCAGTATGGAAAGGATACTTTGCCTGAAGGTGACATTTTTATTCGGTCTAGAAGGATCAGGATGCGTCCCGGTCAGATCAGCCAGAAGGTTGGTAATTATCACATTCTATTTGAAGTCTGAAACATTTCTGTAGGAAGAAGGTTTTGTAGTTTTCTTTAAGTTGCAAATCAACTTATTATACCGCAGATAGTTTATTATCTTACTCTACTGCTTTTAGTTTATATGGGTTGATATTTTTTTTAGTTATTACTTTTGCAATTAGTATTTGTTATTTCAGTCTTTCCTTTTTTTCTTATAGGTCCCTTTGGACTATTCCCTCCGATCCTACTTAGAAGTTATCTTTTTGGATCCTCGATTGAAGATCAAGGTTCAAGGGTCACTGGTAACTTCATAGTCCATATTGTTAATGTTATTGTTCACTTTCTGGTTGCATTTCGTATAACTTGTTTCATTGATTGATGGATGACTTCTTTTTAGGTCAAAAGTTGCCCATTGGCAAAATCTTTGAATAAGACGGCTATTAGAAAAGGTCATATCCTGGGAAAACCTGTTCAGCTCATTCTTGGTCGTTCTCAAGTAGAATGGGAAAGGATGAATAGTGGAATATTTTTGTATTGGCATGGCCGACTGATTGAGGTGAGCTGTTTTCAATTGCTTCTTATGGTTATAATTCTTTTTGGTCTGGTTTGTATTAAGCGAAATGTTGCAGAGTAATTTGAAGCTAGTAAGTTACTACAACACACACAATGTTGTGAAAGGGGTTTGGTTATTGTGTGAAAGTAGTAAACTTTGCGTCAATTAAGTAGTGTTGTGCCTATCTACCACACAGACCTAGAATTCGAAGGTATTATATGTTACATCCAATAATTTTATAGAAAATTATAGAAAAAACTTCTAAACGGGGAGACAGTAGAGCAATACACCATACATTTAATAGAAGAGATAAAATGTTTTTTTTCATATGATTTTAAATGCTAACTTTTACTCCACATTTGTTGTATGATGTCATTGTTTAGTAGAACGTAACATAGATTTCACTTTTCAGGTGTTTCACTTTTTAGTTGGTTTGTACATATTTAGAGGTCAATTAAATGCAACTTTGCTGTTCTTCCTAAATCTCTCTCTCTCTGTGTGTCTTTTCCCTGGTTACAATTGTCCTTTGAGTTGATTGATCTCTTTCACCATGTTAAACTGTGGGCAATCAGTATCATGCAAAATGTGGAACAAGTCTATCTGGCTATCTGTTAGATCAATAATTTTATTGAGTTTTAGTTACTATACTTATTATTGTTAGTGTTATTACTAATTTAATAATTTTCCTTCTTCTTCTTGTTATCCTATTTCTTTCTTTGTTAATTAACCCCTCTTTACCTTTACAGGCTTACAAGAGAGTAGGTGGCATGATTCATAATGCTGACATGGGCCGTGGCGTAATTGGTGTTGTTGATGTTACAGAATTAATGGTAGGATCTCTTTTGCAGTGGCATGACTGAGATTTTGTGTCCAGCTTGGCACTAATTTTCCTTGTTCTGAGGCACTGAAATCCATTTCAGTCATTTCTTTTAGAGGATTACGTGGCATTTTGTTGGGCACTCATCTTGGTTGGACTAAAATTTAGCATGTCTGGATCTCTCGTTATACTACATCGTAGATGAAAATGTCTTGAACCCAATGATCTATTCTAGTATGATCAGGCCAATCTTTAGTTTCTAATAATGGAACACAATCTGATTGCATAACTGACTGTAGACGTAGACCTTTTCTGTAACTTCAATAGGACGAAATTGTAAAAATTGGAAAGTTCAGAATCTTGATATCCGACTCATGAGAATGCATAGAATGTGGCTTTTTAAGTCTCTCTCTCCGCTCCCCACATTATTAGATCACTTTCATGAGTCAACGTTAGCTTCAATATTACAAGATTAATCAGAAATTCAGAATATTGATATATCTTAACGACACATTAGATTGTCTGTGGTGCGGCTATTCAAAGGCCTCTCTTCTCTCTCTCTCTCTACCGAGATTTTAATTTTGGAACCATGATTTTCTGAATTTTGGGAAGTTGCATTTGTGGTGCAGACTTATTAGTGCAGTTATATTGTCCTAACAACAGAAAACTTGTGTTAATTTCATAGTTGCATCATTATAAGAAAAACAATGTTGGTATGATGTTTTTATAATAGCTCACAATGTGAGTGTTTATTTGATTTGGTGGCTTAATAGTGTTAGTATGTATGTTAATAACCAAGTTCACAGCACAACTTACAATAGAAACCACTGCTACTTAGGAGTGTAGGCAACAAATTCTTTGTATAACTTTGTCCTTCATGTTATTTGGGAATTATTAATAAGATTTATTATTGCCTTGATTTTGATAGTAAAAAATGTCATTTTGTTATGAGTCTTTTTGTGTACATTAAACCCTAATCTTTCTCATTTTTCTGTCCAGAATGGTGAGAAGCATGTGTTGGTACATAACAACAAACAGGGATTCCAAGACTGTGAAGTTTATGCTGAGTTGGAGGAGTGGTTGGGTCATCAAACAGACAAATATTGGGATGATAATTTTGATAGCCTTGAAGTGGTATTTCATTCTCTTAACTAAATGAGGTTAAATGTTTTTTCTTGGAATATTAGCTTTGAAAATTGCATTCATATGGGTAGTATGTTCCATTATACGCATGTCACTGATTTATAAATAAACAGTATTGTTCTGGCTTGTGCAACCTTCAAATGTAGTGGTAGTGGAGCTTCTTATGTACTATTTGTGTTACAATGTTTACCCAATAATTCAATACTCTGGTATATTTGTAGGCTTCGATGTTTTCCCCATTAAACATTACTTACATTAACTTAAAGTAATACTAGGATGACCATTATTGTGTGGTTTGAGAAATAAATAACACCCCTCTTCTTCCTATTTTGGATACTTTTACTATTGCTTACCGCCCTCACCATGAACAGCCCTCAATGAGTGAGACCAACTTCCACCATGTTCAGATTCACAATCAGTGTTATCTCACCCTCCGTCATTTTCTATCGTATCCCTTTATCTCTATCTGATGTAGAAGTGTCATCATATCTTGACTTAACTTAGAGCAAGATTTGAGAAAAGAGTTGACGCAATAATGTCGGGTGTTGTTTGATGTGTGCCTCTCTGCAAGAATATGTTGGCCCATTTGAAAGAGAGATGAATGTTTAATTGCATTTCTTCAGATTATTTTCTCAAGAATTTCTATTACAGGCGTGATTTACATTTATGCTTTATCAGTGACCGTTGACTAGGTTTCTATTGGTACATATTTTAAAAAAAAATGGTTTTGCACACTGAAATTCTATGTTGTTTAATGGTTTGGAACACCTATTATACTTTGTATTTTAAAAAGCAAAAAGTACTACGTATCCTACTGACTAACTTATTGATGTTACAGAAAAAGAGTAATGCACGATACATACCTGATCACGAGTGGGTGCAATGTGATAAATGTAGAAAATGGAGAATCTTGAGCTCTGGTTATGACAGCAAAGACTTACCCCCGAAATGGTATGTGTTCTCACATACTTCTTTATTGAAACTTGGAGCACTATACCTCTGAATATGTATTCTTGTGTAACAAAGTTACTTTCACTGTTGGTATATGTTTTACCAAAGCATGGTGTGGTTGCTCATATACAGTTTTCATTTTTGTAAATTTTGTGTTGTGAACTCGTAGCTGTTTTTTTAGGTGTGTGTGTGTGTGGGGGGGGGGGGGGGGTGGTGGTAAGGATGTCTTTCGTATTTTGTGACAAGTTATTCTGGTTCTCCACTATGTTGCCTTTGAAGTATAGCACTCTTAGAATCCCAATGTTTTAACTTTCTTGTCATGCATAATATTGTGTTGATGTTGTGCACTTTCCCTAATAAGTATTCAATGTAGCTGTATGGGTTGTGTATATCCGCTAGAAGCAACTTGGTGGCATGAGTCCACTATTGGTTAAATGTGCATATCTCCATTGATCAAGAAAATTAATAATAACTTCAATTTTGAATATCTTATAGACAGTATAAATATTATACCTCTATTATGTTGTTATCATCGTCACTGAAATAAATTGCGACTTTGTACTACTGTTGAGTCAATATTTCCTTTCCTAGTTGATGCATATGTTTTTACTTTTTCTTAGTACTGCTGCCGGCTGGTAAGCTTGTCCTTGCACACTCGTTTATGAAATGTCAACTTTGTTGGTGTACATCTCTGATGATGCTGCTTCTTAAACTCGTGTGTGTGTGTGTGTGTGTGTCATTGCTTTTCTAATTTCCTGCATCTTTGACACTAATATCCATAGTAATTAACTCTATTTCTTTCATTCTTCCTCTCCATATAGGTTCTGTTGTATGCCACCTTTCAGTGGACAGTGTAAAACTCCTGAGCAACAACTTCATCGTGGTGTGATCACTGTGGCGGCAAAGCGATCTGGATGTGATTTCAATCAGAAGCATGATTTAAGTGAAGAAGTCCGAAGAGAAGGAACTACCGAGCAAGCATTGAATGGTAAAGGCATCAGGGTTTCTTCTTTCCTTCCTGTTTTTGAACGGAATAAGGCCTGATACTTGGCTAAGTTATGACCTTAAACTATCTTAGGAAAATTTTGGATGCCGCTATATTTTCAGAGGGCACTTGTCCAATGAACCATAAATGAAAATGTATGTGATCCAAACTTCCCTCTTGAACCCATACGTGGATTCGTATGCAACGATTCTTCATCCATTTGGTAATAATGCCACTCATGGATGAGAATGATAAAGTCCTATTCCAAGTGTCTTTGGCAAGTCCTTGGCGTAGAAGTGTGTCCAGATTTACTGTAAGAGAAAACCATGTTCTAATCAAATTTTATTCTCCCCAGATGATAGTGACTGTTCTATCCAAACACAAGATAAAGATTTCGGCCCAGCATGCAAGAGGATGAGAAGAGGTTCAAGTAAAAATGATTAGTGGTCTCTCCGGAGTTTGTAGAAGGGGTTCAGTGTAAATTTGTCAATTGTTGTTGTGTAAATTTGCCAATTACTGCTGTGTAAATCTGTCAATTTTCATGTATGTACAGTTATATGGTCACTTTTGATGTAGTCGTATTAACTTGAAACTGTTGTCATCCGAGGCTCAATTGTGGCTGTTTGTGGTTTTGGCCAAGAACAATCTGTGTTGGTTGGGTAATTGGGGATTGTGAAATAGGGGACAAAAACACATACTTTTTCTGCTGATCCACTCTTTCTAAATTTTGGGCAGTCCTTAGAAATAGAGTTATTATGAGCCAGCAAGATGACAGGATTATGTTTACGACCAAGGTAGAAACTTTTTGATCTTGTGTGCGCGCTTTAGAAATCACCCGTCCAAAATTTTGATGTATTTTGGTTCTTCGTTTTTTTAAAAAAAGGTCTGCATGTATTCAATCCAACAACTATTTGAATTTTTTCGAACTCTTGAATGTTAGAAAATTGAAATTGGTTACATATCATAATTCTGAATCCAAATTACAATGATCAGTCATGCATTCGTTGTATTTTAAAACGTGAAAAGTCACAGTATCATAAGAATATAAGACGCTTAAGATTAAAAAAAACAAGAAATAGACTATTACAATTTTCTTCCACTATGGAGGTACTGGTCATACTACTATAGATAATTAGATACTACACAGTACACACTACAGTATACTATAGTAAGTGTTATTTTGACGAACATTGTCCTTTTCAGATTGAATTCTTTGTCATTTTAGTATATATTGAAAATGTAATGCCAAATACTAGATGACAAACCTTCTCTAAATATAGTTGATTCACGAAATTGATTCTAATTAAATTGGGACTGGCTTTGCTTATACGGCAAAAAACTGTCTCTGTTTGATTGAATTACAGCTACTGCACCATTTTTTTTACTTTCAATTTTAGAAGTTTATTAACAAATGAAAATTCGGTAGTGCAATAATTGAAAGCTTTTGATTTTCCTTGTGATCTAGACAATATTTTGTTTAGAGCAAATCTAATGGGCTGCTATAATGAACTACTAAAAGGTGTCACATAGGCCCTTTAGCAGCCCCAGTTAAATTTGGCAGCCTAAATTCGAAAAACTTCAAGTCAAATGGGGACTTTTAGCAGTTATTAAGTTCGGAATACAGACGGTCTGTATGTTAAATTGCAACAAACGGCATAAACTCTGCCGTTTGTACACTCCAGACGCTATAACGCACAAATCTCTTCTTTTTAATTCACTTCTTCAATTCTTCAATTGCTCAATCCCTCACTCTTCTCCACTCCCAAAAACCAAAAACAAAAACAATTCACTTTTTCATTTCTCAATCCCTCACTACCAAAAACAAACTCGAAAAACTCCTCTTTACTTCTCACTCATTCATTCCTCAATCTCTATTTTTATGCTAAATACTCGTAAGTTTCACTCTCTTCTATTGAAATTCAATTTTTGTCCTTACAAGGCTTTTGTTCTAGCTCCTTCCGATCTGGATAACTCATGAAGTTATGACATAGTTATATATCAGGAAATGCATGTCGCCATACCTATACCTCATGTTGATCAAAGTTATTTTTCCAATCATGTCCCGAATTTTGACACTCTAGATGAGTTTAGTATTTTGTTTATATTTTGAAATTTGAATTATATTTGATTTATAGTTATGATTTTTCTTAAAGTTATTGATTTTTTTGTAGGCTACATTTAGAGAACGATATGCTGAGTCGCAACTAATGATGCATGGGATGCGCAATTCGTTTATGACTACAACCGACAAATACTATCATTAATTGGTGGCCGAGCACGATAGAGTCGCGGAGTTAGAAACGCAGATGCTATAACTGACATTGCGAGATTCATGACGAGCGAGTAAATCAAATAAGAGGCAAGCTAGTGAGGGTTCGAACGGAAATTAGTTTAGAATTTATTTTTATGTGTGTTTTGATTTACTTCAATAGATTTTATTTAGTTGAAAGAATTGAATCATATTTATTTAATGAATGAATTTTGTTTAGTTGAATGGATGTGTAGATTGTTGTCTCTATTGTACGAACGAAATGGAATAAAGTAGAGTGAGTTTGTATATGAAAAGAAGAATGAGATTTGTCAATTTTTGCGTATGGCAGGTACAGACGGCTCTGCCATATGTCTATTTAATTAAAACGGGATACGGACGACATATTTTTCTGCCGTCTATACATAAATAACCAACAGACGACATAAACTATGATATCCGTATTCCGAAACTTATTATGGCAGCTGCTAGCGAGGTCTTAACTTTGGCTAGATTTTTTATTCTTTCCAAATTTAAAATCCTTTTAACAGCTCCATTAGAAATTTATAGCCCATATACTCCCATTGGACCATTGGACTTGCTCTTAGAAAGCTCTAAAACAATGAAGATTTCACTTTTTCCGTAGCAAACGAGCTCAAAGAAAAAAAAAAGAAGCTCTGAGCCACAGACAGTCCGGTTGGAGTTAGTCCTAAAAAGCGGAACCAATGAAAGCATAAAGATTTCACATAAAAGTCAATGTACTGTAGCAGATTAGTCTATGGATTTTATTTAGATGAAAGAATTGAATCATATTTATTTAATGAATGAATTTTGTTTAGTTGAATGAATGTGTGGATTGTTGTCTCTATTGTATGAACGAAATGGATTGGAATGGATTGAAGTGGACTGAGTTTGTATATGAAAATAAAAATGAGATTTGTCAATTTTTGCGTCTGGCAGGTTTTGCGGTCTGTCTATTTAATTAAAACGAGAATACGGACGACATATTTTTCTGCCGTTTGTACATAAATAACCAACAGACGACATAAACTATGCTATCCATATTCCGAAACTTATTATGGCAGTTGCTAGCGAGGTCTTAACTTTGGGTATATTTTTTATTTTTTCCAAATTTAAAATCTTTTTAACAACCCCATTAGAAATTTATGATTTGGGTGTTATATTTGCATTTAGCAGCCCATATAATCCAAGTCCATTGGACTTGCTCTTAGAAATGGACTTGCTCTTAGAAAGCTCTAAAACAATCAAGATTTCACTTTTTCCCTAGCAAACGAGCTCTGAGCAAGAAAAACAAGAAGCTCTGAGCCACAGACAGTACGGTCGGAGTTAGTCCTAAAAAGCGGAACCAATGAAAGCATAAAGATTTCACATAAAAGTCAATGTACTGTAGCAGATTAGATACTAGTGAATGCCCGTGCCAGTCGGCACTCTAGACACATTGCTTTTGAACAACACTCCAAGAGAGACCATCTCTATGGTAGCATTGTATCGATGATATAACCATTTCCAACAGTTTTATACTTCATAATCATTTCATACGCATACTCAAGTGAGTTTAATTATTGCAATTCTATGCATTTCATTTCTCACAAACCAATAACTCATTACACATACTCTTATACATTCATTAATTTAATACATATCAGAATGAGAATGATGAAAATAAAGGGAGAGAGTCTTCAATTAAGAGCATCATCATTTTTTTTTAAAAAAAATAAAAAAATCCAGCAGAGTCTCCTTTGTATTTTCAACATTTCAAAAACCTAAATCCTGTCATAACCTGAAAATCAAACAATACAATTCTCATAGATCAACCATACCAAAATATATAACTTCATATTTATACATAACACAAATTACTTCTAAAACTAAAAGACAACTCATTAAACAGTAAAGAAGACTTTGCATAATTTTTTCACGGGGCTAATTCTAGTAACGAAAGGGAAAAATAAAATAAAATAAATACTCCACGCCCACTTATCGAGTTCCTCATTTCTCTCATTCTCCTCTCTATGCATACTGTTCACACCATTCTGCTACCATATGGATAAATCCGCCATGGAGCAAAGACTACAATCATGTCGCTGAAAAATTATGGCAATTTAACTTGGTACCGCAAAACAAACCACATACACATGATTTTTTAGACTTGATACATTTAGCATATTGTTTACAAAAGAGATGGTTCTCAAAATAAAATAATCTCTATTCTTATTTTTAAGTATCCACGCTATCATCAACAAAAAAAAAACTATCATAAAAACTTACATAGCATATATATGGATACAATATATTCTTTATTTTCTAAATCAATAAAAGTAACATTCTTTAATTTCTCACTTGCCTTTTTTCTCATTGGTATCGATGTCCTTAGAGAAGAACTTCGGGTATCGACATTTGTAGTACAATTTCTTGCATTAGGTGGAAGAAAAACCGATATTCTTTTGAAGAAGTACATCTGGACATGGCCACATAGAGTTGCCCATGACTGAAAACCGGTGTCCTCAAATCAATGCCAACATATTTCACTGACTGGCCTTGCGACTTATTAATTGTCATGGCATAAGCTAGTCGAACAGGGAATTGTCGTCTTGATAGTTTGAAAGGCAACTCTGCATTTGAGGGAGCCCAGAGATATTCTTGGGATGAGTACGGATTTCCGACTTTCTCTCCAGTCAAAATTTTGGCTTGAAGGACTTTACTCGCACATTGAAGCACCATAAGTCGTGTCCCATTGCAAAGCCCATCTTTAGGTGCTATGTTCCTGAGCAACATTATAGGGCATCCAGGTTTTAACTTGAGATTGAAAGGTGGTAAGCTAGAAGGGTCGAGGGAGTTCAGAAACTCGGTGGGATAGTGAGCCCCACTTGGATTATCAATATCATCTTCGATGATTTTATCTGCCGCCAAATACTCAAGCGCTTCACCAGGAAACAAATTCAGTGCAACCTCATTAATTGCACTCACATCATCATTACGGGCAGCAAGAATAGTGCGATCAGTTAAGAAATTTGGAGACGGTGTGTCCATAACATCCAATTGGGGATAGACAGAGAAGATGAGTTCTTGGATATTGGTACACTTGCGTATTCCATTCGGCAATTGTACGCATTCTTTGGGATTTGAACCAATCTAAATGAATCAAAGCAAAAAATGAATTCATTAGTTTCTAAAATAGTTCGTTTATATATGGAACTAATGGAGAAAAAAACATTCTAATTAGAAGGCATTAGTAGCACACCTCCAACAAAAATCGGGCGAATTCGACATTCTCGGACTCGCCATTTCAAGCCGCATGTTTCCGTACCAAGTGCAAAACTTCTAAATAACTCCAAAGGAAAGAGCGCCGTAGTGATGCACTAACAAATTGCTCTCTCTGGCCTAACGGTATAACAGGCAGTGTTTGTCGAAAATCACCACCAAGAACTGTAGTGATACCACCAAATATCTTCTTGTTTCCACAAATATCTTGAAGTGTTCTATCCACGTACCTCAACACAATTATCTATGTTGCATGGGCACCTCGTCCCAAACAATTAGTTTTGTTTCTTTAAATAGGTCAGCAAGGTCAGAATGTTTAGTGAAGCCGCAAAAAGTGGTATCCATCACATCAATTGGAATTTTAAATGTAGAATGAGCAGTGCGTCCACCAGACAATAATAGAGATGCAATTCCTGATGATGCCACCATGATGACAATAAGACCCGTCTTTGCGGCGTGCCTTTGCAATTGTATTATACAAAAAGTTTTTCCTGTACACGCAATTTGCTCCATTCAAAAAGAAAAGTTTGCCCTTGTCACCATAATTGAATCGATCCACAAAGAATATAAGCATGAAGTTGTTCGGCATTAAGACGACTCACATCAACTGCAGCCTCTTCTCCTATGCCTTCATGCTGAAGTTGGCGTTGCTCCCAAATGAGCCTATTGCCAACAATTTTGCTCCAATCCTCCTTTTGCTTTGGCATGGGCGGGAAATCTTCCAATGTCTTCCCAGATTCTAAAAGGATTTGTTCCACCAGATATAAGCCGTAATCTGTTATTTGCTCATCAGTTGGATCTGGGATGTCGTGCTTTGTTCGAAGCCAGTGTCCAAGATCATCACATATACTCGATGCAAATTTGCTCCAAAGTAGATCTGGTCGTAACGGATGACACTCTAAAAAGAATTACACAAAACAACCTCCGTAGTTGATATCCGGTTTTCATTATCGCGCCTCGTCTAGGCATTGTATCCACTCATCATCGGCTTCCAATAGCCCACGGGCAATACATGCTTCTTTGTATGTATGCATTACCGCGGTATCACCGACTTTATAAAGATATGCAAAGGAGGTAGGCCCTTTTACAACAGTAAGTAGCAAACGTAGATAAAACCTCTCCCCGGCATTGGGGCTTGCAAAATACATCCTACCAATGGAAGGTCCCTGAGTCCTAGGAGTCCACTCTTGAGAGTCTTTGTGGAAAACATAGTGTCGTGGAAACTCTTGATAGGTATATGCACGTGCATCTGGATCTTCAGCACAACGCTTAAAGAAAGCTGTCAGTGTTGAAGTTTGGTCTCTTGCTCGGGCAAGAATTGCATCCATGGGCTCTTTGCTATTGAAAACAACCCTATGCATACCTTCCAAATGAAGCGCCAATCGTTGGACACTTGGAAACTCTTTATGCATTGGATTTTGAAATAGATGCCATGGAAACTTCGTTGGTCCAATATACCTTGCATCGATATATTGTGAATCTCATCATTTGTTCTGCCGCCACCATCGTTGCTTTGTCATAACCTTTGTAGATGTACTTGTTAATATATTTAACAACTTTGACACGATGCACAAACTTCAACATTGATATGGCAAATCAAACATTTCGCCGGATATGCATTGGTAGGGAACAACATCTCCATTATCAACTTTAACCATTTTATTCTTCCTCTTCACAAAATATTTCTTGCCAGTGTCGCGCTTCGGTAAATGGAGTACCCTTTTTTATCCATAATTGTTTCCTCCACAAACTCTTTTGGATAGCTTTTAGTGCATCGACCATTTTCCATACATGAAGCACTCGGATCTCGATCACCACAGGGGCCATGAACCATGCACTTCTTCATTGTTTCAAACAATGCAGGGTGGGTGTCGGGGTCTGGGAATTCAGCACATACAAATTTATCAACTTGCTCACTGTTTGGATCTTGTCATCATGCGCCAAGAAATAAAAGGCAATGCATGTGTGGAAGACCGCTTCAAATTCAATGGTATAGACATATGCAACCACCGACCGAAGATATCATTCTTCAAGATTTCTTTCATAATTGCTTTTCGTTTCATTTCGAATACCCGTGCAACTATTTCAGGCCGCCGTGTGTCGAAGTTTGGTGTTCCTTGAGCGATCTTTAATTTCCGCCAATTAGGGTTTGCAGTCACCGTAAGAAAAATATCTGGGTGCTTATAGTGCCGGGTGATAGCCATTGAATCCTGAAAAATCTCGTACATGTGCCTTGGACTTCCAACATGCGAGGAAGGCAAAATGAACCGTTGGCCAATTTGATCAGGACTTAATCCCTCAAGTGCAACATCTGTCAAGCACTTGTACACATCCGAACGGATGGTGTCTTGATTTAGTCTAATGTATCGCAGACGGTTCTGTTCATATGCAGCCCAAGCATCAACCAAAAATTCATGCAACAATTTACACCCCAGCAAGATGGATGAGTACTCTGTGGGTCGTTCAAACAAACGGTAGGCGTAATACAATAATTGGGTGAGTCTTGCATTGCTTGGAGCATTTCTCTTGACGTCCCACAACTTTAAATCAGGTGACCAACCCAAATCCCCATAAGGAAACAGAAGAACATAATGCAAAGGCAAATAAGCGGGATGACATTCGCTTATCCGTTCCAACTCATGCCCTCCTCTCAAGCGAAGTACAATATCACGCATGGCATCAACCTTACTCCCATCTCCAGGCAATATCACTGCAATCTCATCAGTTGTCGGAAGGTTGTACCTTCGTCTATCCGAACGCGGATCATAGTGTAGATGGACCGGAACATTGTTATTCTCAGAAGCATTTTCAGTTAAAACCTCAAATGCTTGCTTATAGATATCACAAAACTTGTGGGTCTGCAGAAGAGTTTCTTGTACAGTTTTCAACACTTCCCTTGACAAATTCGGATTACGATTGTGGCGGTGATCCAAAGCAGCTAGGGGATCATAAATATAAAGTTGTGAAAACTTAGGTTCCATCCCCGGATCGAGGCAACAATGAACCGATTTGATGCCGCGAACTCTCCATGAACGATGAATGAGGTAGGACCCGCCCATGTAACACACGATCGTTAAATTTACAACCAAGGCTGGTAAAGGCATTACACACATTGTATTGCCGAATCGCTCCGCGGAATAATCTTGCACGCGTTTATTAGATCCTTGAATAAAGATTTAAGTCGGAGGCAAGTGGAGAAAGAAGCGGTAACTTAACTTTTCCTTGTAAAAAAGCAAGTTCCAAATAAAGGTCGATTGCGCCTTTGATTTCGATAAGCTGTTCATCTTTCCAATGAAGGGCGAACAAAATGGACAAAGAACATCCATCTTTCCCAAAAAGTGGCGATTTGGAACTGGAAGCGCATGGCCTCTATGAGGATTAAGAATTTCTTCTTCACTTTCGTCAAATCCGGTCATATCATGATCACTTTTTAAAAAAATAGACCTATGATATATCACGCTTTCACGGTATGTTGAAATTTAACATAAGAGTGAGAATTTAAGTACTTGACTTACATAGTGTTATCCTCACAACTTTGCATTGTTACATCTTTTTGTGAATGGAGGCTGGTTTTTCTGTGAGAGATATCATACATTGATGAAGAGGACCCAACTTCAGACGTTGACCTCGTCTTCTTAAAGGAATCTCAGGTAATCGGACATAACATCTTTTTCTCTCGTCTCCGATTTTGTTGTGCTATAGTCATTTGATCGTGATCTAGAGGCACTTGCATTTCCCTTTCTCAAGGCGCCAGGCAATGAGATCTCCGATTAGGAGGTGCAATAGATCTTTGGTTGGGAGGCACAACGGATAACATATTGGGAACCGCAATAGAACTTCGATTAGGAGGTATAACAGATAGCCTAGTGGGAACTGCAGTGTGGATCTTCGATTAGGAAGCACAATGAGATAGCCTATTGTGAGCTGCGATAAATTTTCGATTAGGAGGCACAACAGATAGCCTATTAGAGCTGCATTACATCTTCGATTAGGAGGCACAAAGATGGAGAAGGAGTAGATCTTCGATTATGAGGCACAAATGATGGAGAAGGAGTAGACCTTCGATTATGAAGCACATCGGATGGAGGAGTAGATCTTCGATTAGGAGGCACATATACCAGATTCGGGGGAGTAGCATATCTTCGATGGGGAGGCACATATATCGGATTGGGAGGCGTAATAGGATGTCGTGCTATGGAATTGACTGTGTGAATTAACGACTCCTTTCCCCTCTCTTTCATTTCTCCAGTTTGTGGTAATGAAGTCGCGACCTAAGATACTCCCGTTAATATGTTGATATAGTTATACTCGTAAATAACAAATAATCAATATAATAATAGATATGGAACTGGACAAATATATATATGTGTGTAGGTGTGTGTAAATCTATGTAAAAAAAAAAACCAATTTCGTTACTCGGGACTATGTTCAAGTGATATTTAAAAGTGGTTATGACACAAAGTGAAATCACATAATAGTATTTCATACTGTTGCAATTTGCTCTTGCACAGCCTGAATTCGCTCTTTCACCATGATTGCCTAGAAAAGAAATTATGCAGAAAGTTAAATGGTATCATAACTGAAATGATGGTTTAATAAGGAGAGTTTTAAGAACAAAAGCGGGTGAAATATTATACCTGGAATATTGGTTTAGGGGAGCTCTGACCAACTTCTGTGAAACTCAAGAGAAGCTCATGAATATCCTCCTGAACAAAAAATGGGATTTGAAATACTACAGTCCTTATTGTAAGCTATTGACTCCAATCCTCTCACTTGGAAGTAAAAAATAAATTTCAAATACTACCTAAAATAACATGAAGTAAAACAGTTTGCCAAATATCTAACGAAAGCAGCACCAATATCATACAATACATCATACAAAATAAAGCAGTCGTAAATAGGAAAATGGTATATGGAGATTGCAAAGCTGTTGTGAGAAGAAAAGTGATGGAAGGAGTACTCGGTTAAAGCTTTCCTGTTTCGCGCAAGTCTACAGGATGAGAAGAGGTTCAAGTAAAAATGATTAGTGGTCTCTCCGGAGTTTGTAGAAGGGGTTCAGTGTAAATTTGTCAATTGTTGTTGTGTAAATTTGCCAATTACTGCTGTGTAAATCTGTCAATTTTCATGTATGTACAGTTATATGGTCACTTTTGATGTAGTCGTATTAACTTGAAACTGTTGTCATCCGAGGCTCAATTGTGGCTGTTTGTGGTTTTGGCCAAGAGCAATCTGTGTTGGTTGGGTAATTGGGGATTGTGAAATAGGGGACAAAAACACATACTTTTTCTGCTGATCCACTCTTTCTAAATTTTGGGCAGTCCTTAGAAATAGAGTTATTATGAGCCAGCAAGATGACAGGATTATGTTTACGACCAAGGTAGAAACTTTTTGATCTTGTGTGCGCGCTTTAGAAATCACCCGTCCAAAATTTTGATGTATTTTGGTTCTTCGTTTTTTTAAAAAAAGGTCTGCATGTATTCAATCCAACAACTATTTGAATTTTTTCGAACTCTTGAATGTTAGAAAATTGAAATTGGTTACATATCATAATTCTGAATCCAAATTACAATGATCAGTCATGCATTCGTTGTATTTTAAAACGTGAAAAGTCACAGTATCATAAGAATATAAGACGCTTAAGATTAAAAAAAACAAGAAATAGACTATTACAATTTTCTTCCACTATGGAGGTACTGGTCATACTACTATAGATAATTAGATACTACACAGTACACACTACAGTATACTATAGTAAGTGTTATTTTGACGAACATTGTCCTTTTCAGATTGAATTCTTTGTCATTTTAGTATATATTGAAAATGTAATGCCAAATACTAGATGACAAACCTTCTCTAAATATAGTTGATTCACGAAATTGATTCTAATTAAATTGGGACTGGCTTTGCTTATACGGCAAAAAACTGTCTCTGTTTGATTGAATTACAGCTACTGCACCATTTTTTTTACTTTCAATTTTAGAAGTTTATTAACAAATGAAAATTCGGTAGTGCAATAATTGAAAGCTTTTGATTTTCCTTGTGATCTAGACAATATTTTGTTTAGAGCAAGTTTAATGGGGCTGCTATAATGAACTACTAAAAGGTGTTACATAGGTCCTTTAGCAGCCCCAATCAAATTTGGCAACCTAAATTCGAAAAACTTCAAGTCAAATGGGGATTTTTAACAGTTATTAAGTTCGGAATACGGACGACCGTCTATATGTTAAATTGCAACAAACGGCATAAACTCTGCCGTTTGTACACTCCAGACGCTATAACGCACAAATCTCTTCTTCTTAATTCACTTCTTCAATTCTTCAATTGCTCAATCCCTCACTCCTCTTCACTCCCAAAAACCAAAACAAAAAACAATTCACTTTTTCATTTCTCAATCCCTCACTACCAAAAACAAACTCGAAAAACTCATCTTTTCTTCTCACTCATTCATTCCTCAATCCCCGTTTTTGTGCTAAATACTCGTAAGTTTCACTCTCTTCTATTGAAATTATATTGAAATTCAATTTTTGTCCTTACGAGGTTTTTGTTCTAGCTCCTTCTGATCTGGATAACCCATGAAGTTATGACATAGTTATATATCAGGAAATGCATGTCGCCATACCTATACCTCATGTTGATCAAAGTTATCTTTCCAATCATGTCTCAGATTTTGACACTCTAGATGAGTTTAGTATTTTATTTATATTTTGAAATTTGAATTATATTTGATTTATAGTTATGATTTTTCTTAAAGTTATTGATTTTTTTGTAGGCTACATTTAGAGAACGATATGCTGAGTCGCAACTAATGATGCATGGGATGCGCAATTTGTTTATGACTACAACCGACAAATACTATCATTAATTGGTGGCCGAGCACGATAGAGTCGCGGAGTTAGAAACACAGATGCTATAACTGACATTGCGAGATTCATGACGAGTGAGTAAATCAAATAAGAGGCAAGCTAGTGAGGGTTCGAACGGAAATTAGTTTAGAATTTATTTTTATGTGTGTTTTGATTTACTTCAATAGATTTTATTTAGTTGAAAGAATTGAATCATATTTATTTAATGAATGAATTTTGTTTAGTTGAATGGATGTGTAGATTGTTGTCTCTATTGTACGAACGAAATGGAATAAAGTAGAGTGAGTTTGTATATGAAAAGAAGAATGAGATTTGTCAATTTTTGCGTATGGCAGGTACAAGCGTTTTAATTAAATGCCATATGTCTATTTAATAAAAAGGGGATCTGACAACATATTTTTTCGCCGTTTATACATAAATAACCAATGCACGCACATAAACTATGATATCCCAGATTCGAAACTTATTATGGCAGCTGCAAGCGAGGTCTTAACTTTGGCTAGATTTTTTTTATTCTTTCCAAATTTAAAATCCTTTTAACAGCTCCATTAGAAATTTATAGCCCATATACTCCCATTGGACCATTGGACTTGCTCTTAGAAAGCTCTAAAACAATGAAGATTTCACTTTTTCCGTAGCAAACGAGCTCAAAAAAAAAAAAAGAAGCTCTGAGCCACAGACAGTCCGGTTGGAGTTAGTCCTAAAAAGCGGAACCAATGAAAGCATAAAGATTTCACATAAAAGTCAATGTACTGTAGCAGATTAGATATGCTTAATCTTATTTTCAAAAAAAAGTTAACTGCCGAATCCGCTGAGTTCTTCTGGCAGTGGTTGTTGAGACTTGAGAAGAAAACTTGAAATAAACGTGAGAGAGAACCCAAGTGAAAATTGAAACCAAATGAAGAAATATATTATTATTTTATTCAATCAATATAAGCAATTAGAGAAAAAATAAATAAAAAAAGTCTATGGTTGATGGAGTTAATGCAAATTTCAAATTAAATAAATATAAAATTTTTGTACGAAAGCAATTTCGGCCTGCTTTACCTGCTTTTTTAATAAAGGCAGAGAGAGAAATAAAAGAAGCAAAAAATAAAAAAATAAAAAAATAAAAAAATACGGCGAGAAATACTTTGAAAAACAACATTTCCATCTCCCACTTCTCTCCTTCTCTCTCTTTATTGTTTTCCCCTCAAAACCCTAAATATTTTATCTCTCTCTTTTCTGGACTGGACCTTTTTTTTTTTTTTTTTTTTTTTTTCCAGGTAACAATTTCAGATTTTTCTATTTTCCGCGATTTTTTCCTATTTTCCCGTTTCATTTAATTTTTGTTTTTTTATTTGCGGTAAAAAATTGAAAAAAATGAATAATTTTTTTTAGCTCAGTGTGTCAATTTGTGAAGCAAGTTTCAAGAAATCACCTCCAATTTGTACAATTAGGGCTGTAAAAACCAAACCTTTTCTTGTCCAGGTTTTTTTTAACTAGATCTGAGCTCAAATTTAGAAACTTTACTCTTTACTTGTGACTAGTTAGTTAGGGTTTATGAAGCTGATGGTGTGAAATTTGTACAGGGGAATTTTAGTAGTTGGGGATATATGAATGTGAATGATGTCGGGATCTGAGGCAGGAATAATGTCAGGAAGAGAAAGTTCATATGGGATTCAGAAACATCAGCCAGTTTCAACAGGGACACCAAACATGAGATTAGGGTTCAGTTCTGATGGAACTGCTGTTTACAAACCAATCCTAACAACAGCCACTACTTCTCCAACATACCAACAACCAATTACAGCCGATAATGCGGTGGCTACTACGGTTATACCTCAAGGGATTAGTACTAGTATCAATATCGGGGAGCAGATGAAACGGAAGCGAGGACGGCCGAGGAAATACGGGCCCGATGGAACTATGGCTCTTGCATTGACACCAACATCAGCAGCTGCTGCTGTCGCTACCCCACCGACACCGACACCGCAGCAAAATGTTCAACCTAGTGGTGGTTTTTCTCCTAATTCAGGCGCTGTATCACCGTCTTCTTCAATGAAGAAATCTAGGGGCAGACCACCTGGTTCTGGAAAGAAACAGCAAATAGCTGCCTTGGGTATAATTTCTTCTTATTTATTTAAATTCAATCTCTTTCAGTTTTATTATTATTATTATTATTATTATTATGGTTTGTGTAACTCTTCTTCTTAATAATATCTTGCTGTTTATTTTCTATCACGTGCTGGGGGAGAATGAATGTTACGTTTTTTGAAATTTGGATTGGGACTTTAATGCTTGGATGGCAAGTTGGGGGGTGTAGTTTTAAGTTATGATCGAGAAATGATTATAAGTGAGACAAGTATTTATCCCTCTTTAAAAGAGGGAAAGGAGAAGTGTTTCAACTTGCTGGAACTCAGGGTCTGTTTTTAAGATCTGAGTATCTGACCCTGACTTGGTGTTTTGCACAAATTACATCAATGCCCTTGTCCATTTGGCTTCTACTTAATGGCCATGGGATAACACTGTTGGGGTGTTATTGGTATAGACAAATATACTCATTAACTTATTTGTAATGTTTAAATCATAATTGAAGATTATTTTTTTTTTTTTTTTTTTTTAATGGTGTTTTTTTTTTGTTGATATTGTTTATTTATATTGTTAGAAATAAAATGATCACTAGTTTACTTTTTGTTCATAAAATCTATTTTCTTATGGGTCTTTTCATTTTTCTTACAAAATTGGAAACCAGATCATCGCGACTCGTGAGTGTAGTAGTGAGCTATTTTATAGCTTTTATGGAGTTTGATTTCTAAATCCTCTTAAAGCATCAACTTGGGATAATGTAACTCTAATGGACTCCTTTTTTTCATTTGATTTTTGGGAACTTTGCAAATTTGTAGAAGCAAGGCTCTGGTGTTTATATTTTCTTTTTTGAATTTATCCATTAATAACAAAAAGAGATTTTGTAATTAAAAATTTGTAAAAAAGCAAAATATGTTGAATATTAGGTTTATCCGGTGTTGTTTGACTCGACGCCTGCTTTCTAATTGTAAAATGGTTTTTATGCATTGGTTTTCACTTCAATTGTTTTTAGCTATTTGGTAACATGCTAAAAAGAAACAGAAACCTTTTCATTTTCTCTTGCAAAATCAGAAGCATAGATATACGAATAATTTGACACATAATATAAATTTCTGTACTGATAAATGAAAAATATTTCTCCAAATTTAAATTTCACTACAGATGAAGGAAAAGGAAAATATTGTTTGCAGGCGTTGGATGTAGTGAATTCCAGAAAAGCAAGGCTTTAGCCTTTGGTATATATATTTCTATTTTCATCCATTATTTGAAATTAAATTAAATGTAATCATATCGCAGTATATAGTTCAGGTAAAATAAATTTGAAATATGTATAACTGTCTGTCCCATTTATCCTTCTCTCTTTGAAACTATGGGCTTATATTAATCCTATTTGCATTTGTATATTGCAGTTTGTCTCAATTTGTGTTTAAACTTTTTTCATCTCTGGCTTGCAGGATCAGCGGGGATCGGATTCACACCCCATGTTATCACGGTTAAAGCTGGAGAGGTGGTGCTCTTATTCCTTCTCCTTCTCTGTCGTAATATTTCCCATGCTTGTGTTAGGTTACTGTCCTGAATAATGTCCTTTTGCTAATTTAGTCTTATTGTGTGGACCATCTAAAACGTCAGTGCTTTATAATACTTAACCTTCCATTAAGCTATAGTGTGACCATCATGTAGGCACATAGATTGGCCTGTTTGAATGAGTTTGTAAGATGTAGTTTAGGCACCTCAAAGGCTTTGTTTGTTACTGCCAACAGATTAATAATTCTTTGCTTTACATGTTCAGGATGTATCATCAAAAATAATGTCGTTTTCTCAGCATGGTCCAAGGGCGGTTTGCATTCTTTCAGCGAATGGTGCTATATCTAATGTAACATTACGTCAAGCGGCTACATCTGGTGGAACTGTAACTTATGAGGTTTGTGAGATGTTAAAACACTTCATGTTTATATAATTAGATCTTGTCGAAAGATTGTTGTTGCAGTCAATACTGGAAAGGGAATCCACAGTTCTGATTTTGTATCCCCTCCTTTTTGTGGCATGTTTTCTAATTGATATCAATTCTGAGCAGGCCAAATGAAGGCAACTATGTTTAAAATAGTTTTTAATCTTTAGAAAGCAGGAGTTTAAATTTGTGAATTATGTGAACTGGCCATATTTTTTACTATCTTTGTACTCAGTGTACAACAAATTATGGGGGTTGAATACAAATTATGGGGTTGAATGCCAAATGATAAGTGGGCTAAATGGGTGCTAACCTAGTTGGGATTCTTAAATCCATGTAGCTCCCCAATTACCCTCTGGTTCATATCTACTTTGCAGCTGTGACTGGAGCTTTTACTAGTCCGAGTGATATACAGTAGCTTGTATCCAGTTAATCCATTTTGCAAGCTTAATCTTTAATTTTTCGTAGAGATGTTGGTCTGTATATTTGATTCCATTCATGTTGTTTTGCAAAAAGAAGAAGAAAATTTACTGTTATTATTATTATTATTTTTGGTAATAAAGAAAAAAGTAATGCAGCATTTTAGGAGGGAAGAAAAAGACCCTGGTATTCACTCTAGAAACTGTGTATGTTTATGCAGGGACGATTTGAGATCCTTTCACTTTCTGGTTCGTTTCTGCTCTCAGAGAGTGGTGGTCAGCGTAGCAGAACAGGTGGTTTGAGTGTATCACTAGCTGGTCCTGACGGGCGTGTTTTAGGTGGTGGAGTAGCTGGACTTCTAACAGCGGCATCACCTGTTCAGGTTTTTTTCTTCTCCAAGTGTGCTTTTTACATATTGAAGTTTGTCTTATCATACCCATCCTTAATTTGGTACAACTGAGATTTGAGAGTATTTGAGTGGAATACTTTGGTCCATCTTCTGTGCATCCTAAAGCTTTGTGCTCGTGTTGTTTATCATTGAAATATTATTCACCTGGTTTGCTTCTATGTAAGCTGGCTGAAATTTACTTTGCCAAGATTCATATCAACCGATGTTAGTTAGGTTAATTGTCCTAGAACACAATTCAAATGATTCGCTGTCTATTTCAGGTGGTTGTGGGTAGTTTTATAGCAGATGGGCGCAAGGACTTGAAGCCAAACCATTCTGAACCTGCTGCTGCACCAGCAAAGCTGACCACAGGTGGTGGAATGATGGGAACTGGCAGCCCACCTTCACGAGGGACATTGAGTGAGTCCTCTGGCGGTCCTGGCAGTCCACTCAATCATAGCACGGGGGCCTGTAATAACAGCAACGCACAAGGCATGGCCAATGTTCCATGGAAATAGCCTTCGTGATTTCTGACAACGTCGACTCCAATTTGTGTAGTAGGCTTGGGCTTAATGAATTCTTTCATAAAATGGTCCAAGAAGCTGCTTTTAGTTCGTGGTTTAGACTTAATGTAAGCTTATTAGGTGTGGTGAGGAGGAACAATGGTCTCGTGACCAAGTGTGCTTCCTCTTTGGCTGTGTGTGTTATCTTAGAAATGCAGTTTAGGTTTTTCTTGTTCTTAATTTAGATTCAGGGGATAGTGACTAAGTTATAAATGTTGAATTATCTGGAGCTTCTGTATCGTGGTTGATGTAGTTCTTTATTTTATCTGTTGTGAACAATTTACTGATTTTTCTGAGAGGAACAATTTCTTCCAAGTTCTAGCTGATTTTGACTCCATTCTTTGTGTTTTATATATTGAGAGTAGATAGGCCAGGTTTTAAGGAAGGATGTAAATTTTAAAGATTATTTGTTTATCACTTCATCCCATCGTTCTTGTTTGTATGATGAAAAAAATACTTGCAAATTGATTATTTTCTAAAAATATCAATATTGATTTCAAAATCTTTTCTTTTGAGTTTGACCTCGACATTTATCATTGCTTGTATTAAAATGGTAAGTGCAGTCTCAAGGTGTGATAAAAAGCTCTAGGGGATTTATTGGAATGGGCTGTCGGCCCATGAACACACTCAGTACAGTACTATACTCAATTCGGGAGTAAAGAAGTAAAGGAGTGGGAGAAGAAAAAAAACGATGATATCTTCATCTTGTTCAACTCGCTTGCCATGTTTCTCTTTGTTATGCAAAAAATTCAATCTAAGACCCTTGTTTGGTCTAAATGGTAGTAGCTCCACGAGTAGGGGGAGTAGGGGGATTATTACTAACGCCAGAAACACCGGGCAGAGCCGAAAACAGTTGCAGAGAGGGAGAAACCTGAGTATTGAAGCAATTCAAACCGTTCAAGCTTTGAAGCGAGCCAAGAAAGACGATAACATGGTCGAGCAAGTCTTTGAATCCAAAGTCAGGAGATTGTTGAAGTTTGATATGCTCGCTGTTCTTCGGGAACTCCTCAGGCAGAATGAAGCTCTTTTGGCTCTCCAGGTATTGTCCCCTTTCATACTCTTCCTTATTGACTATTTCAGTTTCGGTAAATGAGTTTGGCTTTACGGAGATTATCTATAAATTTGATTATTTTGTTTTATAAAGTTGATTATTGCTTTGGCTCCATGAAACTCGACTGATGACATACATTTTTCGACAGGTCTTTAAAGATGTTCGGAAGGAGTATTGGTATAAGCCACAGGTGTTGGTCTATGCTGACATGATTAAGATGTTTGCAAGCAATGATTTTCTTGAAAAGGTTGAACTTCTTCTGCTCTATCTGAAGATGGAGAGGTACCATTTAGATGCCGATACTGAAGGTTTCAATGCTCTCTTTAGAACCTTGATGAATTATGGCTTCACCACAAGTGCCATGGACTGTTTCCAGTTTATGAAAGAAGTGCAATGCGATCCGAATGAGTCAACGTTTAAGATTTTGGTCAGTGGTTTGGAGTTGAAAGGAGAAACAGGTCTTTCATCTATGTTAAGACAGGAAGCTGAGAAGTATTTTGGTTGGCCTCTTGAGTATCAAGAAGAAGAGAAGGAAGAGATCAACTTAAGTCGCAACTGACAATACCGGAAAAGCTATGGAAGTATAGTCATGGAGTAAGGTTAAGTTGTTGTAGTTTGTGTGGTGAATTGAAGATTTTGATCTGTTGTTTATAGTATGCTATGCGCATGAAGTCGTTGAAGCACCAGATCAATTGATATCAACTTTCCTGCAGAAGATGGAAATGAAATGCTTTGAAATCCATATGGTGGAAACAACGATATTTAGGTGGATCGCAAAACTATTCATTTGTGGTTTCTTGCGAGTTGTTTCTTCTAGACTATGATCTTTGGGAAAATCCGAAAATGAAATGGTATTTGAAAATCCTCATCAGCATAGTTTGTTCATATGTCTAGTCCACTAGACCATCCAACAGTGCGTGTCTTGGATTTTCATTGAGAACCTGGTGAAGGATAAGTAACGTGTACACTTGATAAGTGACATGTACGGATCAAGGAATTCCGACTGGTAGAACTGTAGGATAGAGTTACTACTACTTTATCCATCTCATGTATTCATCTGTACTTATTTGAGTACACTGAAATTAATAGAACTATCTTGTTCAATTTCAAGCCATTAGCAACGGTGATTCCAATGCAGCATGGATTTGTTCCCCACTTTTGCTTTCAGTTGGGAAGTTTTCTTCTGAACTAAATTTTAGTTGTAAATGGATTAAAAGAGCGGACAATGGGGATGCCCATGATCTGGCTCAATGGGCTATGTACCATTCCAACACAAAACCTCCTCCAGAGTTTGTAAGGAACTCTAAATTCATGTATTGTGAAAATTAATATGAATATATGGTGGTTATTGGGAAAAAAAAAATCTCTTTAGATTCAGGCATAAGTGCACAACACAGATCAAATTGATCCAAATCAAATGGTTCTGTGAAACACACAAGTACAAAATATAAGGACATGGATGAGAGGAATATGGCAGAAAACGGAAAGGCATATCCACTTCACTTTTGATAATTACATTTCCCCACAATTATATTTTTATAATCAGCTGATGTAAAATAAAGAAAACTAAATGGGACGATTTCTCTCATCACTCCCTTCCTTTTCCTGCTTTGGGAGTTATCTAGCTTTCTTTGACCAACCCATGGACTTTGTAAGATTAGCAGGAGCTTTTTTGCGGATTATCTGTAACTGAAATTGTAAACAAGAGAACACAAGTTCTTACATTCTCCAAAAAGTGATCTACTCTTGAGTTTCGATTGATGTTCATAAAAGGTGGTTGCAGTACTGTGCATTCTGCAGTTCCTTTTTATCTGCTTCCCAGCACTCTTTTTGTTTCTAGAACTGCTTTCCCTCAAACGTCTGACCAAATTGCCAATGTTTCGGAGCAACATTGTAGGACGTAACGGTTATTCTGCTACTGCTTGTCACTTCGAAAGATAGAGGTTGTCCTCTAAGGTTCGTATTGCATTGCCAGAACTGGCCCCAGTTTCTTCCCATAGGTATCCACCCGGTCTTTGATCCCTTCACTTTCACGGCGGTTACCTCACCGTCCAATGCCACATTGGTGATCAGGACCTGATAGAAGTAGGAAGTCCCCCTTATGGTAAATCTTAGCCCCCCACTTCTAAGACAGTTCACCCTACACAAAGTGCAATGAAATTGTTTACTGGAAGGAGTCAAAAGTTGCTACACATGGTTATAATACTAGAATTTTAGATTGGATAGGCATTAGGGATATCATGATCCTATCCTTATTTGAACTTCTCTACACCTACAAATATAATTCAGTTGAAATCAACATTTTTACAAAAAGAAGTTGTGTTTTCTATGCAATTGTACTACATTATTAGATTCCTTTTTAGTTATATTTCCTAGCAGAATTGAAATAACGATAAACATCTATAAGTTAATGGCACAAAACTTGTTTGATCAATGTTCTATCAAAGCATAATTTCTCAAAGCCATACAAATCGGTTCAACACATTAACAACATTAACGTGGATTGTGAGATAGACTAGTGACCACATATCACTTCCGTAGATGTTATGTAATCTGTCCAACCATCAGGGCTCATATAACTAATGATATTTATTTAGCTTAAGAGCTGGAATTCTCACCTTCTGTACTGAACTGGCACAATATCCGCCTTTCTCTGAGCTATTTCCCCAAAAGCTACTTCAGACATCTCAAAATGTTCGCGAGGAAAATTGCACCATCCACCATAATCATTTGCTAGTCCATAGTTGGGAGGACAGAAATCCGTGGCAGTAACAACAATGGAAGGGCTTCCTTGAAGGCACCAGAGGATGTGATTTACACATCTAATCTCAAAGCAACCTCCGCATATACGCCCTCTATCAAACAACAAACTACTCAATCCAACACTGAGCTTCCCATAACTTGTCTTGTGCAAGTCTCCATAACCACAAGCACCTTCTGTACCATTAAACAATGCGAATAAGAAAAACTGGTTACACTTATAACATCTAGAACTTGCGTAGAATGATAAATAAATAAAGTACCAGTGATAAGAGACCCATCTGTTTCTTTGGTGTAGGTAGCAGTAGCAGACCTCCATTCGTCACCCTTAGCTGCTATTATCAACAGAATTAAGTAGCAGAGTGTGGTGCGGAAAAATTCCATTCTATGATGAAAGTAGTGCAGGATATGGGGATTATTAATAAGTAAGTCACAAACGCTTTAAGTTGCTTTTGATACAAAACTGGTTCACATTATAAGGTTTGACGCAGTTAAAAGTTTAGTCAGTGGAAAGAGATGGAAGGGTTATTTTCTCTCTTTTCTTTCTTCATTCGGTTGGCTCTGCTTTTGAGACCGGGAATGAGGGATAATTTTTAAAGTAAGCGGGAAGAAGTAAAAAAAAAAATGTTTCCAACTATTTTGCGTTTCTAGACAAGGACCAAAACCTCTAGTCCACAGCCCACCACATTACGACTTAAGGTAATCAAACTTGACTCAGGTAGGTGGTGTTGCGCAAGCAGACAGTGTGGACAAGTAAATACCAAGGTATCGTGAGTGGTATAAATTTTCTTGTAACGACACAAACAATTTCCAGGTAGTCACCAATCGTTATAATTTTTTGGTAAGATCAAATATCAACATTTATCAAGAGGCTTTGATGCTTACCCTGAGTGTGATGAAGATTGTGTCAATTACAGCCATGGTTACTAAAATCTGACTATTTGAGCACTTTAAACGCAATTCTGCGGATAGCTGAAATATATTCCCACCTTAAAAATAGCTTGCATATAGGGGGCAGACATTGCATTCCCACGTTTGATTGGACAAATGTTCTGCATAACCACAAGTCCATAACCATGTCTAACTTCCCCAACTCCATTGCATGCTGGAAGTTATTTAGTTTGGGGCAATACGCAGCATGATTTAACAAACAACTGAAACAAGACACTCTTATTGCTTTAGTTAGCCGTTGCTCATCATCGCTAAAGGCTCTGACATCACACATAGTCTGCAGCCAAAGTAAGATGCAAACTGAACTGTCAGCATTACCTTGTCATATTGTTTTTGCTGCCTGTCGATACTTCCCCTCCTAAACAATATGTTCCCTCCTTCCTCTTCCCTGCTGCCTCAATTTTCTTGTGATTATTCATCCCCCAAGGTGATCTGTCCAGTAGTGATGGAAAAGACAAGATTACTATCAGAGTATCAGTAAAAAGGATGATTGAGCAACTGCATACGAAAGCAGACTAGATTCTTTACTTTATCATGGAGACCATTATTACTACTTAAGGTAACAGTTGCATCTTCATTTGCAGTATCTGTGCCTTCTCCTCCTTCAAAACCTTGGAATCACCGGTAATGTCAATAACGAGCTTGAAAAATATCAACTCGAGATCAACGTAACCACCAACTGCATTCTCCCCAAAGGCATCTGAAAAAAAAAAGATCAAAAGAAGTGAGATAATGGCAAAGGCTCATACAGGAGCCTTCTTACCTTCAAAGCAATTCTAAGCTTCCTCAGCGATCAACCACTATAAGCCAGAATATAATTGAGGAAAACAGCAGCTCACAGCACTACAGCAGTCACAATTCAACCTTAAGCAAAAATATATATGAGGAAACAACTACACACCATCAAATGAAAAAAATACTGTAAAACCAACAAAAAAACCGCAGAGAAGCTATGTATCTTTTTTTCTCACAAGTCAACACAAATTTTAAAATTTTAATGCATCTACTACCAGGCTACCATACATCAAGTCTTTAGAAGTAATAATTACAGCAATACTTGGAAGACAGATAGATTCTCATATCTAGGGGACTCCCAGTGCACACAGTTCATAGAACAAGGAGTTGCACAACAATATAATACACTTCGTCATATGTATTTGTAGTGCATCCCGATGGACAATCAACATTGTGCATTAGCGTTCCCTTAGACAGAAGAGTATGACTGTCACCCTAGCAATTCACTAATAATTCTACATTTCATTGAATATAGTGGATTGGGTAGATGAAACTCCAACTGGATTCGACTCCACTTAGTATGCATATTGTGATTTCATAAGCCATATCAATATAGTGTGTCTGAAACTGAGTTAAACCACTCTAGTCCGTTTCAATCTACCCAAGTCCTCACTTATATAAGTTCCTATATATGACACCAAGGATGAGGGTCTTCTAAAGTTAATGCTATCTTAACAAGTTAATGTGCTGCTTTCGTTGGTATGTGTTTGTGCAATGATTCACCTAAACACACTAATGAAGTTGTAAGGAGTGTTAATTGTGGTAGAGGAGAGACTGAACCAGGTGGATGCCTACGTATCTAGAGTGTTTTCCAGAATCAAGTCTCCATGCGCGTAGTTTTTTGTTGAAATAAAATGAGATATTTATAGGTGAGCAATAAGTGAGATTTCTTATTGCCTAAAAAATATAATTTCCATAATCAATAAAAATAGGCCAACATAGTGGACAATAAAAGTAGGCCGCATTAGTGGGCAATGCTTGTAGGCACCTTAATAGACACGCAAGTATGCTATGCTAGTAGTCAGTGCTATTGGGGGTGCCCCATGATAGTCGTATGTAGAAGTACGCATATAATGGTACATACACCGCCTCCTTTTCGCCGGATGAAATTTATTTCTTGCAGCGAAGAATAAAAAAAAATGTTTGAAATGAAAGCCAAAAAGAAATAAGGAAACTTATGTACTGGTTTCCATTTGTCACGCACTTCGTGGCAACTAAGCAAATTTTTGTGTCGACCTTGTAGATTAAGACATACTACATATATTTTTTGTAGTAGCACTTCAAGTTTGATGATTTGTAATTTTTGGCATTGCAAGTGGCAAATGTAAGCATTGCTATCAGAGTCGGTAAGGACAACTTATCACAAGTATGGGGTGCCGAATTTTGGAGCAGGAATGCATGATTTTTTAGCAGATACAGACTACAGATTCACTTTAAGTTCTCCTCCACAGCAACCCTAATAGAAGGTGTTGGTTGGCCACGCGCTTTTCAACCAAGGTTGTCACATACTTGAGAAAAAGCCTTCATCAACATCTAGTATATCAAATACTATTTTGCTAGCAGGATATTACATAAAATTTGTTAAGTAGAATTCTAATCTAACTTCCGGGCCCTCTTTAAGAGAAATCGTAAGGAAAAACCCCCGAGAACAAAAGTCTGCCAAAACCATCCCTTTGCATTTGCAGGATCCACCCTCTTCGCAAGGTTCCAAGCATATACAGCCTCAATAATGTGCGCTGCTGTGGCTAAAAGAAAGACTACCCTTATTGTTGTCATTGACCGGAAGAAGAAAAGGCTAATAGCTCTCATGATCTTGACAGGCCAATACTCTGGTGCATAAGCGGCGCAAAACAGTGAAGACATTCCAATAATACAGAAGAGCCATGCATAGATGGTGGGTCCATCCAATGTTTTTCTTTTCTTATCCTGCCAGTATGAGATAGTTGCTGACATACCCTCTTGAGGACTCACCATGGGAACATATCTGAGCTCCTCCTTTGCTTTTACGTAAGAAAAGTAATGGGTAACTCCAACCTGTTATTGAAAATTATAAAGATGCAGCCATTTTAAATGTGCAGAGTTAGGTTAAACTTGAGAAACATATAATAGGGCATGTTAAAAAGTATTAGATACATCACAATCAAGATGTGTGTAGTGCTCTTTCCACAAACATTTGGATGCATAAATGTGCTAGCATCTTCTAAAACTAAGGAGTTCCCAACACTTGAGTCAACCATCCTCTGTGGTACAATGCTCAGAGCCTCTAACATTACTTTCCGACTGCTGTACTGAAGGTACACACAAACAGCGGTCTTCAATTCCAGTTGTAAACGAACCAAGGAAATATTGACTGTATAAATTTGTCATCATTGATCATTTGGACTTGTTAATGACAAACACAATATCATGTGTGGATGCCAGAAGGGAAATATCTAAAAGGAGAAGTATTAATATATTCAACCAAAAGTGAACATAAATAAAACTGTACAAGGCATCTTAAAGATGCTGATAACTACATCCTTCTTAAGAATTATGTCCAAACTAACAATAAAACAGTGATGGTATTCAGAAACTTCATGGATTTCATGTATAAGCTTTGGATTTATCTATGTCATTCATGAAATCACATATAATATATACTGAAACAAAGGGCGGCAGTACCAAAGGTGTAATGATGAATTCAGCACAATACACAAGCATGAACCAGAAATACCTTGTATACTTCAGTAGGGAGGATCAATGGTTGAGGCAGCCACGAACGGTTCAACCAGGGATAGAAGAAAGAATATAAATACCAAAAAATCCATCCCAAAAGAAGTGCACGGGGAACATCCAATGTTGCCTTTGGCAAGTCATACTCCAGGCTTCTGAGTAGTGGTTGCATAAATTCAAATGTATTGATGGGAGATCCTGCAAATGGAAGTTAAAACAGAATACACAGAAGAGATAAAAACAAATAAACACATCAAGGACTAAAAGCACAGTTCGAATAGTAACCCTAGAACATAAAAGTGGGGAATTTAAAAGCAAAAACACCAACGGAAGAATGTTTACAGTATAATTTGACTGATATATACTTTCCAAACCTAATTTCATCATTCTTTTAGTGATGGTCATGTAGTATTAGCACAAAAAAGGAACTTTTTACTTTGTCTGAAATTCCTATCTCCCCAATTCAATGAAAATATTTACTTCAGCCATTCTGGTTTATAAGTCATAAGCCAAAACATAAAATATAAATTACTGGAAAAAATAGAAGAAAATACCATCAGATATGAAGTAAGGCTGTCCAGCAGCGACAGGGCGTCCTTTTTTACCAGGAATGTCATCCAAGAGTCCCATACTTGCCAATATTAGAGCAAGTACGAGATTATCCACATAAACCCAATCTGTCTTCACATCTTTATCCCCTATTCTGAACGTGTACAGACCCAACTTTGCAAGTGAGACTATCCTAGGGAAGTGCCTCTCTTCACCTGGACCATAGATAGCAGCAGGGCGTATGGCACATGTATAAAGGCAAGTGCCATTTTTCTTCCTGCGAGCCAACAAAACATGGAAGCATCAGGAAGCACACCAATAGGCTACTCCAGTTGGCTATGTCGAAGGGAAACGAGTGAAGAGGCTGTTTTCTGTGACGATATAGATTGTGATCTGCGTATAATAGTATTATGAAATGACTCTAATAAACATATCAGGAGCTAAGAACACAGAAAAAGGGAAATGTCCTGGTCTATTTATAGCGGTAGTTACCACATGCCACCAATGACAGTATACTGTTGTTTTTCCATTACTGAAAAATACAACACATTATTATACTTCGCAATTCTGTGATATTGTTTCGAAAAGAGACACTGCAAAAACTCATCATAAATACAAACACGATAAGGGTGATGCACAAGCAGTTCATCCCACTGGTTAGGTGCCTAACCAAAAGTGTAAGATAGGGCCCATCCACTGATAAAAAGTCAAATTGTATGCCGAAGCCCAAAGGCATAGGAAACTTATAAGTTGGACTTCCTTGCATAGACAAAAGTTTATAAGATCCATACATTTGGAACTAAAACAACAGGTACCGTTTGGGGGTGGGGAGGGAGAGGAGGAGGAAAGGGGGTTGTATTCCACTAAGTCATGAATTACTATCTATTAGCGGAAAAATAAATAAATAAAAGGACTCCACACCTCTCCCTTAGGAAGATTAATAAAGGAAATTTCCTCGGTTTTGGGAGGTTAATACTGTTGCATATTGAACGGAGGTAACTAGAAATGTAGATGGGTTCAGAGCAAGTCCAATTGGGTGCTATATGGGCTGCTAAAGGCAAATATAGCACCCCAACTATCAAAATGTATTTCCAATGGGGCTGCTAAAAGGCTCCTAAATTTGGAAAGAGCTATAAACCCAGCCAAAGTTAAGACCTTCGCTGGCAGCTGCCATAATAAATTTCAGGAGACGGACGACATAGTTTCTGCCGTTGTTGGTAATTTGTAGACAGAAGGCAGAAACTTTGTCGTCTGTCACCCATTTTAATTAAATGGGCAGACGGCATAAATTTTGCCGTCTGTACCTGAAGAGAAGAGAATTGTGTGTTTTAGCGTCTGGACTATACGGATGGTAGAGTTTCTGCCGTCCGTATCCCGATTTTAATAGCGGCTAAAAAGTCCCATTGGACTAGTTTTTGGATTTTCGGGTGGCAAATTTGATTGGGGCTGCTAAAAGGCCTATGTGACACCTTTTAGCAGCCCATTATAGCAGCCCTCTATTGGACCTGCTCTCAAGACTTCAAATACACAAAATGTGAAGGTCAATATCCACATGTTTCACCTAGTTATACACTTCATAGCATTCCCAATGCATGCAAGTCAATATTTTTCACCTCCACGTAGGCTCAATTTTCCCTCTTTGTTACCGTTTTGGTGAAAAGTAAGGCGAGGGTGGCCAATGCAGAGGTGACTTTGAATCTCGGGCGGAATGTTTGATTCCATCTGAATGTAAAAATCGAAAAAACGGCCTGACGTAATTAAATATCCCGTCTGAAAGAAAAAAAAACGGAAAAAGAAAGTCGAAAAAACACGCGGACAGAATGAAACCGAAAAAATATAAAAAAACACACGAGACGGAATAAAAAATTCCGTCCGAAGCTCACAACTCAGTAACTATCTCGGTACCAACTGCTATTCTCGTTTTGACTTAGTGACAAGTGACCGACTTTGTCACCCTTGCATTGAGCAAGGGTTTTTTGATTAAAAAAGGTGAAAATTCTCAATTTCCCTCAATACTAACTTGCATTGGGAATGCTCTCAAGAACCTAGAAATGAAGTGGAAGGGGCCTACTATTGAACGGCGGAATTTAGTCCCAACATATTTACTGACGATTTTTGGACTTGGCAAAATCAGAATATAAAAATCGTAAAAAAACAAGAGATGGTTGGTGTCATGTACACCACATAAGTGTGTGAAAATCAAACATTCGGTTTCAGAAAAAGAATACATACTTGGAAGGGCGACCGCTGCTTTTGAGAACCAACTGTTCAGCAATAGATTTGCTCCGACCATATGGATCCACATGGTCATCTATAGGAAAATAAGGCAATGCTTCATTGCCATTAATAATCTCCTTACCCCCAAACACAACATTGTATGTGCTCACATACACAAGCCTCTTAATCCCAAACTCAAGACAAGCATCCAACACATGACATGTACCATTAATATTGACATTGTCTATACGCCCAGTTTGCATCATCTCCTTTCCTGACATGCCATACGACGCAAGATGGAAAACACAATCGGCACCTTTCAATGCTTTTCCAACATCTTTCTTTTTACTCACATCCCCTGTGCATATAAACGTTTTAAGTAAAACAGGCAGAGTATATATCAAGAGCATGGTCCATGCTGTCTAATTAAGCTCGAAATTTGTATGATTTGGTAATTGGATGAATCGTAAGTACCTTGAATGAAACGAACACGACCGATGTTTTTTAGATGGTCGGACCATGGAGATGAGGCGCGAGGATCCAAGGTCCGAACCTCGTGAGCACCTCTTCTTATTAGTTCAGAACATAGAGCTGAGCCTACAAAACCGAGCCCACCCGTCACCACAAACGTATTTTTTTCTATCCCCTCGTTCTCGCTCAAATGCATCTTTCCTTTTTCTTTCTCTCTCTCTACTCCCCACTTGAGTTTTGTACCATTTTTTCAGCGGCACGTGTTCCTTTTCAGTTTCACTTATACGATTTTACCATAAGTAATTTAATTCTGCTACTGTTTTGGGCATATGGTCCAGCAATGCTTTTGGTAAACATCACAAACTAGATCATGCCATCTTCAGACTATCAGACTAGATAACTGCAAACAGTGGGGGCATGAGCAGAGAGGGAGAAAGAATGAGCGAGATTGAGAACAGACAGAAACCAACCAAATAACATTTTATCCACTTACCATTGTCGACCAAAGATCGTTCGCTCGGCTCACTTGATTAAACATCACAACTTCTAAAATAAAAGTAAAGCTAAAATACGTCACACACTCACAGACAATGAAGAATTCTTATGTATAGGAATAGGAATATGGAAATAATAAATCAAACTTCGCCTCTTCATTTCATTGTCTTGATGAACATATATTTGTAAAGGAAACAAAAAAAAAGAGTAAAATTGGAAGCACAAAAATAAGTGTAGTGGACAAATTATTGAACGACTAGAAAAAGTTAAAGTTATGGATTCTCATGATTCCAGAGCTTCCACTGGCATAAGCATGAAAGATGTCATTGTGTGCAGACCAAAACTCTGCTTTAAGTCCAGCTCTTCTCACTGCTTTTAGTATCTTGTTCTTATGTGCATATCCAGTTACCACAACTTTTTGACTGCTTGCATCCACTTCCACCTTCTCAATACCTGGAAAATCAATTACTAGTTAACAATCAAATCCCCCAATATAAGATTGGCTAAGATTAATATGATTGATGTAAAGATGGATGGAAGATAGAGAGGAGTAGAGGGCACTGCAAATCTTACCCTTTATTTTGGATATGCTTTTCCTGAGTCTCTTTTCATGTAGCCCCACCATTTCAACCTTCATTTCAACAGACTACATTGCAAATAAGACATGCATATTAAAGAGGGGTTGAAACAAAACAAAGATTCAATTCAGTTATTTAACACTGTCAAAATCATAACTCATTGATCAAGATCCTCCATGAAAATTGACATTAAAAGAATAGAAAAAAAAAAAAAAATCGGACATGAACACCAAATTAACAACAATGCTGCATGGTAATAAAGTATTAGAGTGTGGGTGATGTATTAGAATCATCAACTTTCGATAAATACGATTCCTGAAGTGAACACTAGATTTTACAAAACATGTTGTAAAATAATTGTATTATTCTATATGCTCGCTAAAAATGGAACGGTGCCACACACATTTGCAACATGTACGAAAGATTATATACATAGGATAAACATCAGTGGCCGGAATTCGTTTTTTCTTGAGTATTCAGATCATTCTCAAAAAAATAAAAATTTTAATACACATCTAACCGTGCTCTACTCGCTCTATGTTGGCATAGCCTCGACGATGCTAAGTCCATACAAATATACATGAGCTCATGAAAAAACATAGCTAACATAAGAATCCTTCAAGGATTTGATATATCTACCATTCTACCTCCATGAAGAGCGACCCAACTGGAAAACGATGATAATAGATGTGATGAAGAACAGCAATGAGTGATTAGAATTTCAGTACAATTGGAAAAATGAACAGATCGAGAAGGGGAATGTTGGTTTATATATACAGTAACCACATAAAAACAGATGGAACTAAGGTGGTGGTGCTTTGCTTTGAGCCTTTGATTCGCTTTACTTTGCTTTATCAAAGAGAAGCAAGAACCATACCGCGGGATGCTGAGGTCAAGCGTCAGCAGTACCTTGAGACCAAAGCAATCGGAGTCTCTAAGTTAATAATAAAATGATGGGCTTTGACTGGTCCAACTTAACTTTTTCGAATCTTTGGATTTATAAAGAAACAGTTGAAATGGGCTTCTAAAAGACTAAAACACATTAATTTAATCAAATTTTAGTTTTCTGATTTGATTACCATCGTTTGCCTGAATTGGGGAGGTTGGAGAAATAAACCCCAAAACAAGATTGGAATATTAATTCTCTCTTTGAGGTTAAACTTGTCGATGGATTCTCCTCTTTCTTTACTGTTACAATTTTTTTTTGAACATAGCATTCTGTTAAGCCCTTATAGAACAGGTTCACACTATTGACTAACCTTGCAGGCTAACAACACTATGGAAAACAACACTTTATGAGTAGAACATTTGGGGTAATTTCAAGTGTTTTTGTTGAAGAGTTATAATTAAGTTTGAATTTAAAAATTGCTAAAAGTAGAACATGTGCAAACAAGATTTCAAAACAACAGAAAGTGAAATAGCTGAAACCTTTTATTCAGTGCTCGCTCAAAAATTGTCTATATCAAAATTTCTTAACTTAGAAAGGCAAACCATTAACAGGACTGCATGATACAATTTCATATGAGGCACTTCACGACTGAACATCCATGAATGAATGATCTTTATCCCGAACCAGAATTTCTCTTCTACCAGCCCAAAATATAAATACAAAAAGTGATCTCAATTGAAACTTCAGTAACTGCTTTCCAGGAAAGAAAATGGAGAAAGATAAAAAGGGTCACTACTCACTACTCAAAATGCAAAACATTTTTCTGAACAAGGGGCACAATATTACCTCTAACTTAAGCTGCTTGAGCCACATCATCAGCCTCACTCAATGTCTCATCCCTGAAGTTCACCGCAGTATTAAGTATCTAACATATATGCATGAAACAGTATGAAAATTTTATCTACATATATGGAAATACATTCAGTTCTTAGAGAAACCAATACAAACTAACATGAGCCATTAGAATCTTGTTTACTTCATTACTGAAAATCAGAAGCAACATGGATGGGGACCAGGATTGAGAAATTGTCAAATTGGGACCAGAAGGATCATGGAGAGTACAATGTACAAGGTTTTGAAAAAGTATTGAGGCTTAAGCGTCAAGGAGTGCCTTAAGCCATTTACGGCTTTAGCACTTTGAGGCCAGCCTTACAAGTTTCTATTATTATTTTTTTACTTTTTTCCCAATTTTTTAATTTTTTTGGCTACTTAACCACTCATAACTTCTTTAAAGATTAAAAACTCCCTATTAGGTTATGTTTTGACTTTTGAGCATCAAAACACCTCATTCTAATATCACAAACTTCCATTTTTCCTCATTCTCTTTCTTTCTTCTACTATTGAAGCTCAAGCCTCAAGAGACAGAGCCTTGAGGATTTGATGCGTTTTTTTAAACACTGACAATATGCTTAAAAAGGTATTAGGCGTGTGCAACAGGTAGCACAAATTCTCTTACTGGATCTTTTAATAGGTAGAGATCATCAGAACTCAACCTCCAAAGTCCAAAAAACAAATTCAAAAACAAAAAGAGATAACAGTTTTCTTTTTTTCTAAGCCAGCCTAGCTACCTATTCCCTTTCTTTCTCCCGGTTCCTCCAGCCCTTTTTCTCTGTATCGGCATTCTATATGATAACTTGAACATAATATATCTTAGGGTAATACGTAGAAACCTATGGAATAAATATGAAGTAGGGGTAGTTGTGGCTTTCTACTTCCTCTCTAAAAATGAAACTGATAGGAAAGCTCTTTAAGACTATAATCAGTGTTCAGTTTGAGTTTTGATTTCAGATATGAAGGATCTGCTTTTGTTCATGTTCACCAACGCATGGAAATACTTGGTGTTTTGATCCCCCTCTGAGTCCCACTCTCTTCGTCAATGGAAGTGGACGGTTTTGGTATTGGATTCCTTCTTCCTGACTTCATCTTCAAATCTGTCTCCTTGTCATGAACAAACTACTTTCTCTACATTAGAGTGCAAGGTGCGCAGAAGATTCATTTAGGTAAGCACACTAGAAGGAAAGGACTTGTCTTGTCTGGACTTCCTATGTCTTGCTGCCTCCGCTTCACTCAGGAGGAGAGCATTCTTCTACAAAAAGAAGAAAACGATTATTGTGAATAATGACACGCTACCCTTGCCTTGAGGAAGATCTGCGAACCGCGATCGAGGGAAGGCTTTTCTTCTTTCCTCAGCTTTCCTCACTTTATCACACTCGATGAAACAGAGAGCAAAAGAACCTTTACTTTAGCAAACTAAGAGACAAGCAAGGACGGGAAGCTACTCGCCCTCGGTCAGTAGAACCCTAGTGAGGGAAGAGCACCTGCTTCTCTTAGGCACACTACCTAGGAACAATAGCCAGCCGACTAGTCTCTTACACAATCCTTTGTGGACTCACACACATAGGTCACCCTCTTAATTATTTTCTAGTGTACCTCGGGTTTCGTTTCTTCTTTATTAATGGGTGGGCGTGAGAGTGCTCGACTGACTTTCTGTCCAAACAAAAAGGCTACGTAGTACAGCTTGGGGGAAGCCCTGGTCCAGTAAAGTCAGGGAGGGGCAGTCGTCCAGTAGCGGAGGATAGTGGATCGATTAGCCTACGCTACAAGCAGCACGCACGTTGTTCCTACCCCTTAACCTACCTTATCTTAGGGGAGTCTTTAGTCGTTTTCCATTAAGATCTTTATTGCTTTTGCCGCTCCTAAGAGAAAGAGATCGTTAAAACTCAAGCAGGAGGAAAGAGAATCCTTCTTCTAGAGCTGCTTTCAAAGATCCCTTTACTAAGTAGCTTTCACGCTCCCCAGCCTTCTGACCTGCTCCATTTCATCTTTAATAATGAAAATAACAGACTAACTTAGACCTTAAGGGGGCAACACGAATACCCACTCGATTGGACAAAACAAGACCTGGGTTGACATCCACGGGGCAATTCAAGTAAACAAGAGGGTTGGCCACTCGGGGGTAGACTTGGTTCCTCAGTGACTCAGAAATGCACCACCTCTTAGCTCAGCTTGGATGAGCTGACCCTTCTCTTACAATACTGGGATTTCCGCTTTTGCTCTTGCATTCCATAATGGGAAGAACCTCTTCGTCTATTCTCTTCGGAGGGTTAGTAGCAACCTGCAGGCTCGAGAGACCTGTGGAAGAGGAAGAGAAGCACGACTCTCTTATACAAGTAGGGAACAGAGCTTCACCCTAGTTATGTTATGTTATGTTATAATATGGGGTAGTTATGTTATAATAAAACTTGTTTCTACGTATATGTATTACCTTCGAATTCCTTCTCCAACTTCCATTCTAAAAAATTTGCCAACCTTCACTGGAAACCCCACTTCCTTTGATAGATCATCTATCAGTTTCTGCAATAGTTGCAATAATAAGATTAGCAGTGCAAAATGGGAACAACCCTAGATCTAATCTTTTCGGCCATGGTATTCTCCGATGACCGTGATATGAGTATATGACCATAACGGCCTCCTAATCATATATGGAAAGTAAAGCACCTTGACATTAATAGCATCATTTACAATAAACTTTTGCTCCAAGAGAACTACTTCTTCCATGTATTTCCAAGATATCGACCCTCCACCATTTTCTCTATGGCAATTTGTGGTTTCCCTGTACTTTCTGCCTGGCGGAAAAAAATCAAATGAACAAAAAGATAAGTTTAAACAGAAAATATGCTAGCTATTGGAATTGCCAAATTCAGATGATACAGGCTCTTTTGCTCTGTGGAGGTTTGCAAAGTTTAAAAACATGGATTGCAGTTTCCAAGCAGTTAAATGTTTATACTGCTACTGTGTATATAAAAGCTGAATGTTTATACTGCTATTACACAGCTAGACACACTCAAATATCTGTGGTAATTTGTGTCAACCAAAATCACTGCTGTAATATATCTCTGTGACGCCTTGAGCATGTGTCATTTGGTACCATTGTAACATGACCATGCATATGGATGTCTTTCCAACATAACAATGACAGACGACTTCAAATTGTAAAATGGAAGATTGAGTATACTCCATAACTCAAATACAAAGCAATGGACAAGAAATGAGTTTACAGTTTATGCAATCCAAAGTTTGTCTTGGCTATTGGCTCAACCGCCTTTAGTAGTGGGCACCTAGGCTTGCTCCCTGAACTCACTAGGCTCAAAGAAAAAGGACGGGGAAGGTGCTATTACGTCTCAAAACTAAACGCGTATAAAATGTTCCAAAGTACCTGAGATTTAAGGATATCACGTTCTCTCTCAAGTGCCTCGGAAGAAACAAGTTCCCTCGATAAGAATTGTGGCTTTGCTGCGACGACGTGCATTGCCAATTCAGAACCAACTCGGAGAAGGGCATCCAGTGGAACTTTCTTGTCTTCTGATTCCAGAGTCACAATACCAGCAAGACGCCCCAAACCTGCACTCATAAGGTAATTATTCCTCACAGATATCAGCATTCGTATGTACCTCGGCGCTTGTCATTCCCATTAAAATATAGAATATAGTAAGAAAATATTGCATTACCTGGTTGAGGACTCGTATGGAGGTATGAAGAAACAACACCATGTGAAGATGTTGACACTGTATAACCCCTTCGGAGCTTCACATTCTCCCCAACCATTGCCGCCACTTCTGTAATTGCACCTTGAACCGTTGTTTCCCCACTTAGTTTTGGATGATCTAGATTTATCTTCAATTCCTGTACAAGAAAATATATCAAAACTCTACAAAGGAAATAGATCACTTTGAAAGTGAGGAAACTTTCAATGAGTTTCAAGTTACATAAAAGGTATCCGGTTGTATTCTAAGTAAACATAAAATGTATATAATTAGGAAAATAATAGCAATAAAGATCCACACTTTTTAATATCATTGTGATCAGAAAAAAGTTTCTAACCCATAGAAATGATCATAATAACAGGCTGTAAGACTATACCAAGAGATAAAATATCTAGGGCAATCAACAAAAACAAACTCTATCAGATGTAAGATGTCTCACCTCCAAGTAGTCTGACCCAAGAGAAAAGGCCGTAGAAACCTGCTCGGGAGAACTTTCAACTGACAAAGCAAGCTTTGCCAAAGATAAGGCCTGAAAGAAAGAAAAAATAATTAGAATATGGAACATAGGCGAGAGACTAAAATTGTATTCTATTGGAAGTTTCAAAATGTTTTAAGAGTTTGGCATCAAATAAATTGGCTTGTTAAACGTGTGCGCACACAGAACCTACGAAAGCATCACTTCAGATTAACTAAACAATAACAGAAGAAGGATATATTACATGTCAGAGACAAATTCATAATAAATCTGCAAGATTCAGGCATGATCATCCGGGTCTGGGTAAGGCATGATCACTTGCAGAACAATCAAAGCTTAAACAACTAGGGCCAATCCAGACTTTATGTATCGTGAACCTAGACATGGATTATGTAGAAGTGTAGAACAGACTCAAGATCCACTCTCAAAACATATAGGCAATAATTTATTTTCCGAACTTCAAAAACTCTACAGATATATGTATCTCAAATAGTTTTCTAAGGACCAATGCATCAATTGACTCAGTAATCAGTGTCATTACTAATGACTACACGAACAGATGACATAGTACACTTATCAAAGACTATAATTCCATACTCACCAAATACTGAAATATTTCATTTCTCGAAACAAAATCAGTCTCGCAGTTAAGTTCAATAAGTGCAGCTTTGCTCTCATTTTGTGCTAAAGCAAGTAAACCCTCAGTAGCAGCCCTCGAGGACTTCTTTGATGCTAAAACAATACCTCTTTTCCTCAGCTCTGTCTGTGCATTCTCTGCATTAAGTAGATATTACTAGGAGAGATGTCTTAATATTCTAAAAAAACATAATTCTCCAACTCAAAGAGCCTTACCAATATCCCAATTGCAATTGACTAGAGCAGACTTGACCTCTTTTATAGGTGCACTCGTCCTTTCCCTTAAGGACCTGATGAGATTCAATTGGTCTGAAGAAGAAACTTGAGCACTGAACGATCTCAAAAACAGTTGCCTCCCCAAAGAAAGTTCATTACTGGAATTAAAAAACCAGTTTGGTTGATTTTCCAATTTGAGGCGCGAGACCCAAAGATTGCCTAGAACTACCCAAGTGGTTGAAGAGAATTCGAAAACTCATTTTAAAACAGAATTAATCCTTGGCAAAAACAAAACAAAATAAATAAGAAGTAATCATTTAGAAATACGAGATATATATAAGACGAATGAAAAAAGTAAAACCATAAACCCTAGTTCATGCAAAGAGGCTTTTCAATCTTACTTTGAGACGCAAATTTCGAGGAGTTCTCGATGGCAAAATTTTAATCAATCTTCTTATATTAAATCTCTTTACAATTGTTCAAAATCGATAAATAAATTTGTTTATTTCATTTTTAAATAACTAATACTCTTAAAATGTGTTATTTTATTATAAATTAAATTATTAAATTATTGTTTAAAAATAGGATTTTTTAGAATTTTCTTTATACGTTACCTGCCTGGTCAGCTAAGTTTGACTCTCATTCACCTTGACCATTAATCTAGGTTTTCTATTTTATTCTAATAAAATAATAATAGTAATAATCTAAAACTCCCATTATAAAATGTCGAGTATGCCTTCAATGGTAAGATTTTCTATTTTCTTCTAATAAAAAAATAATAATAATTTAAAACTCCCGTGATGAAATGCCGAATATATCTTCAATGGTCATCAAATATATGAATTAAAATTTAAAACACCCATTGAGTACATTCATCGGTTCATGCTTGTTAAATAATATAATATAAATACTTTATTTAAAATAGCAAATTGCATACGAAATAGAAATCACTGAAGGCATATTCAGCATTTCATCATCGGAGTTTTATATTTTTTATATATATTTTTTTTTATTTGAAGAAAATAAAAAACATAGACTAACGGTCAATGAGAGTCAAATCTAGTTAACCAGCATCCAACGTTAAATTTGGAGGGAGTGGGGTATGTCTAAAGAAATCTAAAATTAAAAACCTTTAAAAATATATGTACCAGAGGTAAAATAGTCAAAACAATCAGAGGTTGGTCATTCTAACATAAAACAAACATGTTTTTGGAGTTCAGCATTCATAGCAGACCCCAAACTTCAAGGGAAGGACTATCTACAAACCCCGAATCTCTCAAGGCAGACCCCAAACTTAAAATTGTCCTTGGGCACACCCTCTTGGGCCTAATTATATTTTGACAGCTTTGATCAAGGATTTTTATATTCCAATTCAACCAACTAAAGCAGGAAATGTTAGCCTAGTTAGAGCGTCTTTTCTCTTTAAGTTAGTTGGTTAAACCGATCTTAATGCGGGACCAAAGCCAAAATCTAATTTAAGTGTAAGACATTCCAATTCAACCAACAGAGACATAAAAAGATAGTCTAACTTAAATATCCTTATCTTTGGACCTATACATCTTGTTTATGTGCAAAATGGTTCATCCAACCAATTAAGACATAAAAATATAGCTTAATATGAACATTTTTTATTTTTCAAGTTAGTGCAATTAAATTGTTCCTAGTGCAGGACCGGTACATCTCATCTATGCATAAGACGGTCTATTTTTGGGTTAGTTAGACTTACCCCAATTGCAAGATCCAACGGCTACGAGATGATTTTTTTTTTTTTTCAGATGAAGAAATCTGACCGTTGGATCTTACAAATGGGGGGATATCACTAATATTTTTGAAAATGGGGGAGTAACACTAATTGGCAACTAGTAATGGGGGGGTAAGTCTATGTAACCCTCTATTTTAACCAACAAAAGGAGGCATATAATAGTCCAATTTGAACATCTACTCTTTTTAAGTTAGTTAAATTGAACCATTCTTACTGTAAGATCAACACATATCTCTTCATTTGATATTTGAAAATTTTAGTTTAAAGTTTTAAACTTAAATTTGAAATTTTGATAAAATATTTCGGTCCAACTTACTAAAGTTGTGCAGTTTAAGTGCTAATCGGGAGCAAGTCATTCAAAGAGCTTATAGCGATTAATCCTATTAATCACAATTAATCAGAATTAATCGTCTTAGTTAATCTATAAAACATATGTCGCATAATCTTAATACAACCAAGTGAATAGCTCGTAAACCGTTTAATGTATCAAATATCAAGTTGTTGGACAAGATAATTTTGTTCACTTTTTCCAATTATCAAATATTTGGACAAACTTAGTTTGTTGATTTTGTTCCCCTTCGTTAAGCATGCCACTTAATGAATTTATACTGCATGATAAATATCATTGACACAGGAATTTTATCCCATAAAATAAACTGATATCATAGCCTTTGCATGATCCCGCTTCCTAACATGAGAACTGTGAGAGTTTATCATTAGATGAGAGATTAATTATGCATGATCCCCATCCGTTTTTAATATGGATTCGTGGGTTTTTCTATTTTGGGCTTTTTTGTGGAGTTGAATTTAAAAAACAAACATACAAAACTGGGGTAGAACCATTAAGCGGCGTTTTTGTTATGCCAATTTATTGGAAATCAGCCGATTAAGCGGAACAAAGCACCTGATTTGTGGCACCCGCTCAGACCTCTAATTTTTTGGTTGGATCGGTCGAGTGTCAAAGATAGCTCATGCACCGATTAATAGGTGCTTAAACTACCCATCTTGAAGTTCATAATGTTAGCTCTATTAGGCCAACACCTTTAAGCGTCAAATATTAGCCCAAAAATATCGTTTTCCGTGTTCAATTTCAAATTTCAGATTCAAAATTTGGGCAGGATTTGAGATTTCACTAAAAATTAAAATCCAATTTGAAATTTGAAATTTTGAGCAAGAAATTTCAATTCAAATTTTGTTTTTTGAATTTCAAATTGGTTTTGTATTATCACTAACTCCAATTTCAATTCAATTCACGTTTTCATATTATATTGAACATGAAATGAAGAATACCAACCAAATTACCAAAATATTGTGTTGAAATTTCACTAAAAATTTAAAATTCAGGTCTAGAAATTTCATACCTCAAACTATAAACTCAAAACATATTCAAGACTTCGTATGAAACAAAAAAAAATAAGCCTCTACAAATCAATTGACCAAAATTTTTGAATCAAAGTTTCCTTCACTATATGCTTTGAACCAAAAACCCAAAACTGAGTCGTGTATTTAAATTCCAAAAATAATTTTGTGAGCCAAAATTCAATAATCAATTTTGAATTAAATAAAAAATGTTGTTCAAATTCAATTTTAATCACATCTCTATAAAGTACAAAACCTTGTTCATAAATCTTAAACTCTAAACTTATATGTACACCTATAGTGTAGTGGGAAAAACCATAAAATAAATATGTAACATTTTAGGTGTACTAACAATGGTTAGTAATGTTTTTTTTTAATTATTATCTTAAAATCAATATTGTGTCAACCATTGTGGACCAAATTTTAGTGAATTACTAAAAATTAACCAATTTTGACCAACTAAACGGTTTATAACCATAAACCCTAAACTAAGTTGTGTATTTAAATTCCAACAATAATTTTGTGAGCCAAAATTCAATAATCAATTTTAAAATAAATAAAAAATGTTGTTCAAATTCAATTTCATTCACATCTCTATAAAGTACAAAACCTTACTCATAAACCTTAAACCCTTAACTCATATGTACACCTATAATATAATTGAGAAAACCATAAAATAAATATGTAACATTTAGGTGTATAAACAATGGTTAGCGATGGTTTTTTAATTATTCTATTAAAATCAAGATTTTGTTAGCCAATGTAGACCAAATTTTAGTGAATTACTAAAATTGACCAATTTTGACCAACTAAACGGTTCATATCAGTTATCCAAAACGAAATAGGTTAGTCTGGTCGAATTGTCTGTATTTGAAATGGTTGGTGAAATTGAATTTTGGTCCACCCATCCAATGCAGACAAAGTTAGCCTAATATGAATGTATTTTCTTTTAAAGTTGGTTCCAATAAACTGTTCTTAATGCATGACCAATACAATTTCCTCTCTTTATAAGACGATAAAGTCCAACCATCCAATGCAAACAAATTTAACCTAATCTGAACGTCTTTTCTTTTAAAGTTTGTTATAATAAACCGTTCTTAATACAAAACCAACACAATCTCCTCTCTTTATAAGACGATCCAATCCAACCAGTGTAGTCAAGGCGCAAAGAGGCGCGAGGCGCGGAAAGACACACTTTAGTGCCTCGCCTTGACTAAGGCGCGGGAGCTAACATAAGACGTGTGCCTTTTGTGTTTTTTGTTGAGGCGCAAGGCGCGCGCCTTATCAACATTTACAGTTTTTTCGTATTTTTTTTACAATTTTTGCTATACGTGACACATTTACACTCGATCCAATTGTTGTATGGTACAAGAAATTGTACAAATTTAATTGGTTTCATCTTGGAGTACACTCTAAGTTTTATTTTGACTAGTTTTTGTTAAGTTGTATGGACTAAGAAAATACACAAAGATGGATTAAATGAAGTTTTATGGGATTCCAAATTTTGAATCATGTGTTCTATTTCGTAAAGAACTCCTTTGGCTCAATTTGATTGATTCACTTTTTTAGTTTATTGAAGTTGAGCTAAATTGTATTGAGATATACGAGTTTTATTTTGCTATTTACTTATTGTTTTAGATTTTTATTTTAAATGACTACAATAGTATGGAAATAACTCGTGGATTTTATGGGTGTTGCTCAATGGTTTCATGTTTACAATTACATAAAATTAATTTTAATGTTTGGCTAAACAAATCAATGATAATTCATGTCATATTTAATATTTATTTTATTTTTTATTTGTTATATATATTTTTTTGTTACTCCGCCCCTCATTTTAATCCGGTGTGCGCCACGCCTCACACCTTGTGCCTAAGGCACAAAGAGGGTGTTGCGCCTTAGGTGCGTCTTAACACCTTGACTACACTGAGTCCAACCATCCAATGCAGACAAAGTTAGTTTAAAAGGACAATTCATATTTTTTGTTCCGGTCTTTCCCATTTGCTTATACCTTTTTATGAGATCAGAATTCACCAATCACCACCACGCTCACATATCAAAATAAGTCTAGGAGCATTCCCACCAGTTGCATTTTGAGATTTCCCAGTGATGACAATAGCTCCCACTTTATTTCCTTTATGTTGTGTCCAATCAATCAAATATTGATGACTATCAAATACCTATAAATCAATTTAAGTATTAATTAATCTATGAGTAAGAAAATATTAATTCAAATAAGTGAGTTTCAAAGCGTATATTCGTCAATACATACCATGTTGGTGTTAAAATATTTGGTTTGATCTATGTAGTGTCCCTCTGAAAATGCATTTGAATTTTGTGAAGTCCGAAGTGAATCAATTGGTACCTCATTGTGATGGTATAAATGATCATATAACATTTACAATTAATTATGATGTTAGCTAAAAATTTGTCACGAGAAAAATGTCTATCAAAATAACTAAGCGACGACCAAGTTAGACTGTCTAATGTTTCATAGGTCGCTCCAGTTGGGGCGCCAGAGTCTTAAGAAGTTAGTTGGCATGGGACATCTTGAACGTAAGGCTACTATTTCCCAACACTCACTATTAAAATAAACCATAAATGGAAGAGGTCGTCCTCATAGACTGAGTTTGTATAAATACTTTGTAATCACATTTTGTACAAGTAGTCTTCATAATGATCTCATAATAATTGATATTGGAATCATTACGAACAATAATTGTGTATGGAGTTATCTTGTCTTGGTGGCCATCTTGGTCACTTGATTGAAATTTTATTAAATACAAAACTTGAGTCAAAAGGCAAAAATTGAAATTTGGGTGTTTTCGCTCTAAGTGAGTCTGTCATGAGAGATTATATGGGGACATGTCCTCTATTTGAATTTTTTAAAATAGGGTCGACCCCGGAGAGATTCGGAGTCTGTATATAGCAATCCACAACTTCAAAGCTCTCACGAACGCGGTGTTTTTTAACAACTCAGCTCGTTTAATACGCAACTTGCTCGTTTAATACGCAACTTTCATTTGGCATTGGAGGTACGAGAGCATGAGAATTTGTCATTTTCCACTTGGGGATGCTCCAGTATAATGGAAACATGGAAGTCTTATTTCTCCACATGTTAACCACAATGCAAAAAAAAAACAAGAGGATTTGATTTTTGCTAGGACTCGTAAACAAGTCGAGCTTAGGTCCTAGTCAACCCGCTCAAGCTCAATTGGTGTTACAAACTTACAATATCAGCCAAATATCAAACCCCCTCCTATGACTTGCTTTGAGCTCATTCCTATTGCCATTTAAGGAGGGCTGAAATGTATTTGAAGGCTAACATAAATAGGCTTTGAATCAGGGAAAGTAACAGATCTAGCTCAGTCTCTGAAGTAATTTGGGTAAAAAGCCTGGGCATTTTTCGGCTGAAAAATATGCTGTAACGAGATGCAAGCTGTAGCCTGTAGCAAACCATTTAGTCAAACCTATTTAAACTGAACGATATAGCCCACGATGAGTACAAACTAAACTAAAATCTTACCGAATTCATTTGCAATGGAATTTTGGTGCTGAATGCCTGGAGATTCAACTGAACTCTGTAAAATACGAATGAACAAATGTCCTATTGTATGGAGTTGAACCTAGCTATAACAAAATTGGATGGTAAAACTGTTAAAACTATAACGCAAAATTCAAAACCTATCCAAGAATATATGAGATGGATCAACCATATATCATACTATGATATCTTTTAATGGGACATGAGAACCGATGTTCATTTTGGCTGTGTTGCTATGGAGAAGGATGTTCTTGTTGCTGCGGTGGTTGTAGAGTTTGTTGTTGCCTCTCTTGAATCTGCAATCAATGCTAGTATTTTCAGTTGGGGTATTGATGTTGTTGCTGCTGCTACTGTAAAGCGTCTTTGTTTCTTGATCAAGAGTCCCTTCTCTATAAACGTAAAGCACGTCTTCTTCGTTCATGCAGCGGAAATTCTTATCAAAAGGTCTGTCATGGACGCGATGCAATGGCATTCCCCTGTAAAGTACATTAAGAAGCATCAAAATAGCAACTTCACTGAACGAAATTTGATAGATATGTCTATATAAACATAATTGTAAGTCTGTGATAGATCATTACACATGTATTCATCCCACAGTGATGATATTCTTCTGATTTCAATATATTAACTAAAACCAATAATGCAATATTTAAGAAATATATGTGCAGAGTTAACCAGGCTATAAGACTGCAATCCTTTGACACAGACCTACAGCATCCCATTCTCATATATTTGTCTCTCAATTAAGTATGAACAACACAATAAACCTAACCATTGGAGATGATCATATATACGTTTGGCGCTAGTTATCATTAACAAACATTGTTGCTCAACAAAATATTATAAAGTTCATCCCAAATCATTTTAATGCAACACATATATTGTACAATGCCCCAATTGAGCTCCACAAACAAGATAGCCTTAACTTCACGAACCTAATAGCATGAAATCAAGTATTTTCCATTAGATCACCTATATATAGTTTGTATTTGTGAACTGTTACTTTAAAGTTTAAACCCGGTTCGCAACAATCTAAAGGCATAACAACGACTACCTGGACAATCTAAAGTTTAGTCAATTAGACCCATCTTACTTTTCTATTCAGACAAATTTGTAGTAAAAACTACGGTGTGAAATTAACTATGCTTAATTATAACAAAAATTCGCTCTGTAGGAGAAACTTTATAGTATATATTTTGACTTGGGTGTTGGCTAGGTGCTTAATACCCAAGTGGCCGTCATCAGGCCATGTACACACCACACTTAACAGCCTATGTTCCTAATAAGTTTGTATTTTTGTGCCTGTGATGACTGATGAGTGTGTTGTCATGTTTCCAGTCTACTTCATGATTTTTTATGCAAAATTTTCTAAGAGAACTATATCTACTGTTTTTATGCCTTGAAACAAGGGCATGTTTTAGCTTTTTGGTTTAATATTGAAGAAGAAAAAAAAGAGCCCGCTACAGTTCTCCAGTTTTTTTAGAGATAAAATGTTCCACGTGAATCAAGGTACCATGCGGTAAACATCATAAAATTAAAAACAGAAAAATTAAAAGGAAAAACTAAAACCAGCAGAAAAATATCTTATCATCAAGCATGAATGCTGGCCAGCAAGCACCCCTTGAATAGGCATATGCGTGCATGCAGTACAGGTACCACTGTACCAGACTAACCTACCAAAACAGGTTCACCTACTACCTACATAGCTGGTGTTTCCTATTTGACTCGGGACTTGTGCTTTTGATGAAAGATTCCCATTCGTCATCTCTGACTTTTTTCATTTCTATTTTATTTAAAAAAAAACTTTTTTAACGAAGCTCAATAAAAGAGGATATATTAAAAAAGATTAAATGATGAAAAAAAGTACAACCTATATTGCTATAGCCTTTTTTTTTGTCGACAATTCAATCCATCACAAATTCAGAACTCAGTAAATTTCTGGCCACTGGTTAAGTAAGGTAAGGATTGAAGGGCAGCAAAGGGTTTGGTACTTTGGTTTGGGGGAGAAGTAGCTTGCTGCAGTGGCAAGTATGTAATTATGTATCTGCTTTTCAGTTAAAAACAATTTGCCAAAAGAAACAAAAATAAAAAAAAAAACAAAATAAATTGCTGGATTCCTTGCATAGAACCACAACTGTACACTTTTGAAGTACTTTTCCGTGGTGAGTAAGCCTAAGATTGACTGGTCCCACCGATTGGAACCCTCAGGTCTCCAATCAAATTGAATTTTTAAAGAATCCGTCCCAACTACTCAACATAATCACCAACATAAACAATCAAATTGACTTTTTGCCCCAAATAGAGAGAGACAATTTGAATGATATGAGGTATAAGCATGGGCAAATAAATAAAAAAAAAATTAAACAAATAAAAAAAAAAACACAAATAAGAAAGTGATAAAAATAGTAAGTACCTCACGTGGAGGTGATCGGGAAATTCACGTTCCCCGATGTAAAAGGCAACGGCATCGCAGAAGGCACGATACGTGTATTGATGCAGACCGTCTATCCTTGGGTAAGGTAACCTTGGACGGGGAAGAGGGATAGTCTCAGTTTCAGTCTCATTCTCATTCTCAGTAATGGATATACGATCACATGCTCCGCCGTTAAAACCATACTCTTTCCAAACTGCGCCACTTGTGTTGGTGGTTGGTGGGTACCCAAAGAAACCCAAAGTCGACACAATGGGCTCTAGTTCTTCGTGCGTCATGATGGGCTTGAAAGTCTTTGTGTGCCATAGAGCTAGCTTCCTAACATAGTCCTCCATGAGAGTGTCTGTTGATGAGTTCCAAAGAAAGAGTGAATGTGTAAGCAGTGGAGGGTGAGGGGGCAAGTTCTGATGAGAAAAAGAAATCTCGGTGCTTCAAAATAGGAGAATGAGGCTAATCCTTTATTTTTAATAAAGAATTTCTTTATTTGTGAAAGAGAGATTCCGTTTTTGGGACCAAATATATATATTTATATAATCCAGTTGGCAGTCATATATCGCGCGCTTTACAGGTTGGCAAAGGCGGTTGTACGAATCCAAAACCCCGCGAAATAGGAAAATCTCCATATCTTATCTTTCACTTCCCAATTTCAGATCTAATACAAAGTGAGTGTAGAGAAAATCATGGCATCGTCCTCTTCCCAGCTTCGTCTTATGTCTGATCTCAAATCAATTGTAAACGAGCCTCCAGAGGTCAATTTTATGTTCTCTTCTCTACTCAGAATTCAAAATCAGTAGTAAAAAATATAATTTTGCATGTATCAGGGATGCAGCGCGAGTCCATTATCAGACGAGAATCTGTTCGTGTGGAGTGCAACCATATTTGGTCCAGACGAAACACCCTGGGAAGGTAACACATCTACTGCTTTTGCCAATTATATACAAAGCTTAAATTTAATCCGTCTTAGTCTATAATTCAGGTGGCGTGTTCGGATTAAGATTGATTTTTGGAGATAATTATCCCGAAAAACCCCCTCGTGTTCGATTTACTTCTGAAATTTTTCATCCCAATGGTTAGTTTTAAGCTTTAACTTTCTTCTTTCTCGTTGGATCTATTGTCTTAAGTTTTGGTTCCTTGTTACTTTGAACTATCGATTATGCTACTTCATATAATGTTCTTCTGTTAAGTTATCTAGTACATTACTATATCACACAATTTAGGATCGTCTTGAATCTGTATGCTTTTTCATCTGCTAGTTCTTATATAAAACATGCTAGGCAATTGCAGGATCACTCAAAATTCAACTTTCGTTAGAGCTTCTGGATGCATCTGATTCAGTTTGTGTCTTTACTCGTTTTTCAACTTTTTAAATTCACGAATAAGTATATAAATCTGTGTGATTTCACAAATCAAAAACTCAAAGTATGTTCCATCATATCATGTTTTGATGACTTGTAAATATTATTGCATCGTTGCGACGCCTTCAGTCCTGAGTGAATCATCGGCAATGTGGTGGACTTGTAGTCGGAAACTCATCTTATGATGGAGGAACTTTACCCTATGTGTTTTGTTATTTGGTATGTGATCTCCAAGGTGGTTAATTATACATGTATGAAACCTAGGTAGATGGCTAGGTGCACTCACCAAGTTTCCATGACATTACATTCTAAGTTTCCTATACTACGAAATTTCCATGAGTTAGCGTTGTCCTGATAATTCATTCCTTATTCAATACAGTCATGACCTTTTAGGTTTATCATAAAAGGAATAAGAAAAATGGGAGTCAAAACGGTGGAGAAAGGACATTAGGAAAGTTTCTCCACATGATGAAGCCAAAGTTAATTCAAACGCTTAACCTTGTGTATCTTTAGTTATTGTTAAGTGGGGAGGCATTAGTGAAGATTTAACATACAGAGTTTGAGCTGTTCACAGTTGTGATGCAAATATTAACCAACTAAGAGAAACTCAACTTTTAGCATGTGAAGTGACCACTTATCAGTAAGTGTTTAGGTTTGTTCTCGACCACAAGTCCTTCAGACAAATTTACGCAATCGATACCTTTAGTACTAACTCGTTTACTTCACCTTGCACTTCGAGGTACTTGCTTGTTATATTTCTTTATGAGCTACTACTAACCACCCATATTTCTCAGAGTGCTCCATATGATTTGTTAGGATGCGAACATTTTGACTTAGTATGACGACTTGTTTTTCTTAAGCGAACCATCTAGGTGTAAATATGATTACATAAAAATGAATTTTATCACTAAACTAGGTGTGCATGAATTTCATTTGAAAACTTAAAGAAGGTAGCGGAGGCTTTATGCTCCATAATATCATATTATGACATTATGCAGTGCGTTTCCTTCAAAATTCTGCATGTTCTCTGAAAATCATGATCAAGAGATATACGCTATTTTATACTTGCATTAGAACTCTTTTTCAGGTTTCCTCACTTCTCTTCCTACTTTAAAAACGAAATTTAGTAATAATTTGTAAAACAATTATGTCCATTTAATCCTTGGATCAAGTTTTTATTAGAAACTTCTTTAAATCATTTAATGGAATCTTCAAGCAGCACTCAACCGATTCCTTACGTGCAATTACCATTGCATGTTTAATAGCTTATACCAAATTATATGTGGCCAGTTTACTCAACCGATTCCTTACGTGCAATTACCATTACTTTGATCACTATGTTGCCTACTAGATCTTCAATGTGCTTTTGTTATCATTTTTGATTCCCTCTTTAGGAAGTTTGGCGTCTTTATTTTCTTATGACTCCTGCAGTTTATCGTGATGGCACACTTTGTATGGACATCATTCAAGATGCGTGGTCACCTTGTCACAGTGTCTGTACAATTTTGACGTCAGTTCAGGTAAGTCGTCCATCGCCTTGTGTTACACTTTAGTTACAATCAATAAGTGAAGTGTGTTGTATCAACCTTCATGTGTTGCAGTCACTTCTGATGGATCCAAATCCAGCTAGTCCTGCGAACCCTGAGGCTGCTCAGATGTATCAACAAGATAGCCAGGCCTATAACAGGTTAATGTGTTTCTGGTAAAATCGTTTCCATGCATTTACCTGTGTAGTATTTGGGTTAGTGGGGAAGGTGGTACAAAGTGAGAAATGTGGTACAGAGCAATGCTTTGAATAGCTAGCTTTTCTGTGTACTCCAGTTGTGGTGCAGTTTTTTGCATGGGTGTGTAGAAGGACCTTCTGATTAAAGGCATTGACATGTTTTGACTGTCTCTGACCTCATTGTTGCAGGAGAGTGCGTCGATGTGCTCGTAGATCCACTGAATCATTCTGAGAAACCATCTCCATTGTCCTTGTTGGTGATCCTCCAAGTTGAAAAGAGCTTCTCTTGGTGTTGAAATGTGGAATATCTCTCTCCTTTCACTTCGAACTCCAAATTATGATTTGTACGTATTCACTGTCACAAATTCTGTTACATGTAAATACTAAAAGCAAAACTTTGTTATTGAAACTTTGATTGTAACATTTGCAACTCCGACACTCGTGCATACCAAGACAAAATATACATGACATTCCTGCTCCCCAACTGTGGGGACATTTAGATTTGTAACCATGAGAGAAATTACAATAGCTTCTTGCGCAAGATTTGCACATAATGGTCAACATGCCTGAAAGAATTATAGAAGCAAAAGCAGTCCAACAAGTTTAGAATTCCAAATGCAGCCTAAAAGATGAATATGCTCTCACTTCTCAATGTTTCCGATTCACAAGTCATCCCAGCATGGGCTGTACATTTCTGATGTTACTGACTAAGTTCATGTTTACGTAAATCTATCGTAAGATCAGACATAATGTACCATACTAGGGTATGTACGTGCTGTACGGACTTGTGAACTCGACGCGCCTTCAGCACTATCTAACATGAACTTGCATGAACTTGATGCGCCTTCGGCGCTATCTTCTCTACCAGCCCAATTGGTTATTATCTATAAGCCCAATAACATCAATTGGGCCAGCCCTATATGCATTACCATATTAAATTTGGAAGCCCAACAGTTTATAGGCTAGTCCAGCTGCAATTGTTGACTTTTGAGTGATTTTTAGATAAATCACATGGATACTGATTTGGTTTAACAAAATTACACAAACTCCAAAATCACTTGGATTCGCCATGTCATGTTTTCTAAGGAAGATTTGTAGCCGCCGAATGGGCCCTTTGAGCCACACATCGTATAGATATGGAAGGTAAGTGGTGAAAACAGTTTGAACAAGTTAATTCCATATAGGGTCGATTAACTCGATTTGAATTCCCAGGTACATAATTCCACCAAAAATATTGAAGCAGACCAAAAGATGATCTTGGTTATAGAACATTGGCCATGTTAACGGTACATACTGATTCTCTGGTTAGCTTGCCATCAACCTCTCCGTCTAAGTTGTGGGCTGTGTAGACTGATTGGCTGTGAGCTGGGGCTCGGAGTGTTTGTCTGGAAGGTCGGGTTATTTATAGCTACAATGTTCGACAACTAGAATAGATAGGTATCGTAGTGACTGCTGAATTTGTTTGCCAGCGAAGTTCTAGTGTCCTAAAAACCATGCCTTTATTCACCGTAAAAATTGTTTTCAGTATCTCTCAATCTCTAGGGGGAAGTTGTTTCTCTTTCTTGCATTCTTATGTGGTTTTTCTTTCATCTTATAAGCCATCAAGGAAAAAAGATCGAAGATTTTTTACTATGTTGTTTCTCAAATTGATTGCTCAATCAATTACTTCCTAGCAAATAGCAATTATGTAAGAGAGATTCTGCTGGCGTCTGGCACCAATATGTGAGTTTATCCTAAGATGAAGCTGGTCTGAACATGGAATGTACTTTTAGCCGTTTTACAATTAGACTTAAGATAGAGCATAAACAGCGAGCCACATTCAGTCAAAAGGGGAAGGTTGTCAGACCAAATTATTCTAAAAAGTAATGAAGCCAAATCTTTGTTTGCTTTCTCAACTTTTTGCTCTTCGGTAGAAAGAAAGGACCCTCAAGAGAAGGCCTATGTGCTTACACAAAGCTTGCTTCAAGTTGCTACATTATACAAAGCGCCTTAGAAAGCGTACATTGTGTCACATAAACTACAGCAACAGAGTCACATAAACTACAGCAGCATAGTCAAGGGAGCACAACTGAGAATGGTGTTTGATTGGAATATTAAGTATGTATGGTTGATTGAATTAAATTAGGAATGATCCTCTCAACCAGAACTATGTTGCATGGGTAGCTATAGCTAGGCAATGTGATTTGGTGCAAGTTGAAGTATATTGGCTCAAACCTTACTCTGCCTATTTTGTGCCTGGGAATTGAAGGAACATTTGAAGGTGTGGATCCCTGCTGTTTTCCCGACTGGGGGATGCTTTAAGTGACAATTTATAGGTTGAAACATCAAGACACAGACTGTTTACAACGAGAACCACAAGAGTGTGTATGTTCGTCATTAAGTTACGTCACTAAGTAATCATGTGCTAATAGTGACGGAAAGTGAGATGCTTGCTTACTCATGATCGAAGTTTGATACATTATGCAGATGAGTCAACATATATGGCTGACTTCTCCAGTTACTAATCCCCTAAGACACTCCAAATGAAAACTAAACTTAGTTTCTAAGCTTGATCGACTCATAGTTATTGAGTGTTGATTATTAAGAATTATGACAGCCATTTGAAAATCCTTCCAAACTTTTTTTTATAATAATGATATAACAACGCAAGAGGAAGAGTTTTGGAATCATCCTGAGAAGGACGGCAATCTAAACTACAATATCCAGAGTCTACCACCCCAACATTCCTTTGCTTCCTTCTAAAGGCATTCTTCAGCAAACCTTCCTTGCTTCTCTTTACAATCTTCAATAGACTCAGCATGCAATCATTATATAAACCGCAACTACTCCATCTCTCTCAGTACTTATATGTAGGATTAATTCAAATAATAACATAGGAACCATGATCAGGAATAACGAGGTCATTGTCATTATTGGTTTTCTAATAGCGAATTTCATACAGGTTTCATATTCTTCTGTTGTATCCGTGGGGACTTCAACAAGGATTTCTTCGTAACATGGGCCCCTACTCATATAAACACTTCAGCCGATGGGCACGAGAGAAGCTTAAAGCTTGATGAAGAGTCAGGTATCATGGAAGAACGAAGAGAATCTGATCATTTAGTTGTCTTTCGTTATTCTAAACCGTATTACTGAAATTAATGTTCATGGTACATTGGTACATGCTAAAATAAAAGTTCAAATTTGTCATTTTCATATTATGAATTTCGTGCACAAATACATCCTCTTGTAAAATTGATGACTGAATGCACAATGGTGGGGGAGAATTTTTTTCTTATACTACTTACATTTCATGCTTGAATTTTAGTTTTAACACTGATAAATGAACAAGCATTGCATTTCTTCTTGTTTTCGATATAGGTGCTGGTTTCGCTTCAAATGAGATGTTCTTGTTTGGGGAAATCGATATGCAGATCAAACTTGTACCAGGCCATTCAGCAGGCACTGTCGTCGCCTATTATGTGAGTACTCCCTTCCATTTCTTGTGCCTAGCTCTTCTTGGCATCCATTAGAAATTATTAAGATTGACACTATGATTATGTTTCCTGTGTTTACTTGTCTGCTGATGCATTGTTTTCGGACTAGAAAAATATAAACATTTTTGAGATATTTGCCCGGCTGACGGTTATATACATTTTCCGGTCATATGCGATGCAGTTAACCTCTGATCAACCAAACAGAGATGAAATAGATTTTGAATTTCTTGGCAATGTGGCCGGGAAGCCATATATTCTTCAAACAAACGTGTTTGCTGATGGATTTGATAACAGAGAAGAGAGGATAAATTTATGGTTTGATCCAACACTGGACTTCCATACATATACAATCCTATGGAACCTTCATCAAATTGTGTAAGTCTAGTTTATCAAACGTTATGTTCTGTACCCAGAAATTGTACATGTGGCGGACATACAAGTAAACTGGTACATATCATAATCTGATGATTTTTTCTGTGTGTTCAGATTTATGGTGGATTGGGTTCCAATTAGAGTATACAGAAACCATGCAGACAAGGGAGTGGCTTTTCCAAGATGGCAACCAATGAGTATCAAAATCAGCCTGTGGAACGGGGACAGCTGGGCTACGAACGGTGGAAAAGACAAGATTGATTGGTCCAAAGGTCCCTTTATAGCCTCATTTAGGAATCACAAGGTTGATGCTTGTATTTGGAGAGGTAATGCAAGGTTTTGTAGGGCGGATAGTGATACCAATTGGTGGAACAAAGACAGATTTAGCACACTAACTGGACCACAGCGAAAGTTGTTCAAATGGGTTAGGAAGTACCATGTTATCTACGACTACTGCCAAGATAACAAGAGATTCAACAACAATCTGCCAAAGGAGTGTTCTCTCCCCAAGTACTAATTCAAGAGGAATATATATTCGATGCAAATGATTGAAAATATGGGACATCTCTAAAGTGGTCAATCCAAAGTTCCAAACTTGCGAAATGAGCTCGACCCAGGTTATCCCAGAACTCGAGCCAAAGTGTGAAGTGGATAAAGATTGATATGAGAAGCTAATCAGACTTTTTAATACTTGTACAGTTGTACTCGGTTCCTGGATAATGTATTCTCTCACATTGAACTTGAACTGTTAAGTCTTACAGCATCTCTAGGTGGTGAATGCATCAATTGTCATGTTTAATACTAAATTTGAGGCAAACATCCTCAAACAATGACCAACTCGATCTAGAGGGTAGGGGTAGAGGGTAGAAGCAATATAATTAATAGTAAGACTCAATTTTATTTTAAATATTTTTTTTTGTTAAAAGTGGATCCCAAGTTAGTTTTTGAAATTATTAAAACATCAATTTGTCTGTGGGGAGAGTTGCCCAAAAAAAAAAAACACTCACATGAAAGTGGGAGTGCCCTGCCACATCCATATCCAAAATAGCAAATTTGCCTCCACCGATGCGGCTAGACACTTAATGCCTCTATATTTACCTCCACCTAGAGATGGTTTTTGTTGAAATTCATAATGGTTAAGACAAATTGACACTTGATGCCTCCACTTAGAGTTGCTCTTAAGGCCCAAGACTAAGAATCTGCAAACGCCCAAACGTAGAATCTGGGCATATACATAGTATTCTAAAAAACGTTAGGCGGTGGGAGAACACCTAGGCTTTCTAGGCAATGCCTAGATAGCTAGGCGCTAGACGGTTTTTTTTCCTAATATATATAATAATATATATCTATACTAAAGAAAATCATTTACAATAACTCAAAAAATAAATACAAACAAAAATACTTATTATAAGAATGCATAATAATTGAAGAATATCGACTTCATATAAAAACATACTATTTGTTATAGTGGCATATAATTTATATTAGACTTGAGTCTTTTTAACTCATTCAAATCTTAAGCCTACACAGGCTTAGTCGGTCCACCGATTTTTTAAACGACTTGAGCCTAGGCAAGTCAGTTGGGCACTGCTTAAGAAGCCGATTTTTAGAACAGTGCATATACACTAACATCTATACCCGCGCTTCGGGCCCAAGTTGCCATAATTGTACGATCAGTGGCCCAACTTTAGTAAATTTCGACTGGGCTTCATCAATTATTGTATCATAAAACGCCGTAAATTAACTATGGCCCATTTTCAATTTTTCATATTATCTTGTTCTTGTTCGAACCTCCTCTTAATGGTTAGGTACACGGATAAGACGACGACTCCTATTCCAATCTTTTATGCATCAAAACGTGACCATTCATTTCTCAGCTCTATACCTGTACAACTTTTTATTCCAATCCCTCACTCAGTTCCATTTCAAGTCACATTCTGCCCAGTTAATATGACATAGATGTCATAACAGTTATCGAACTGGTACCAACTAATATATCCAAACTTTTTTGAATTATATTGTACCTGCACACAAGTGTGCATCAGTCTCGCCTAGCTTCATGTAATATTGGACTTATGGTCAATGTTATTAGTATATACCTGAGTGGTGGTCGAGAGTCGAGAACTTAACGCTTTATACATGTCAACAGAAATACTGGATTCTCGAGAAATGTTAAGTGCGTATATATATATATATAACATAAAGGTGAATTGAAAATTGTCTATTATTATCATAGCTAGTAATTTAGAATTATTCAACTAATTATTCGCGAATATATAAGGTTTAATGAATAAAAAGCGAATAATTTGAATTTTTTGAATGATACGGTTTAATTAGCGAATTGGTTGGATCGGGCTTATAATTGCGAATTATTCGCGAATTATTCAAATTATAAGGTTTGGCGAATAAAATGACATTTGTATTATTTTTTCATGAATAAAATTGTAAAAATAAAAATAAAAAGCGTTATATACTTATATATCAAAATTTTAAATGTAAAATATATAGCCAAATTTTAAAGAAATATATTAAGTATTATACCCGTTTAAAAAAACACGATATCGTATTTTTTACCGTTAGCGTTTTATTGGACCGAATATTTAAAAGTATTATTGTTGAAAATTTCGAATCTTAGGCGAATAATTGACGTATCGAACTTTTGCCGTCCACGAATTTACTAGCTATGATTATTATCAGTTACATATCAATATCGGGTGAACCAGAAGCAGAAATATTCTGTTGAATTTTTATGTTTTGACCCATGCTGAAGGAGTGAAGGTAAACTTATTATGGTAATGCCGTAATGGTGAATTGAGTAATCAAGTTGACAACATTTACAAATTCGGTATTTGTCACGCCAATGATACAAACATGTAACTACATATGTAGTGTTTTTGTGTGAAAATGAGAGGAGAAAGCTGTACGTGCAAGAGTGATTGCGTGAACTTCCAGTGTATCCCTAATTCAATATTATCCCTGAATGACTGGACCTAATTAATTGCTTCTTTCCCTATCACAACTTTAGTGATGTCGATTTATGTTGTAGGCTTGTAGCCATCTGTAGCTTATTATAGTTACTAGCTAATGCATTTTTTTTAAAATGAATATTGATTATGGATAAAAAAAAGGTCAATAGGAAATTTGTTACACGGGCTTTCCTCTCCAGAATCACACGTGAACCGTGAACCTAGGACCAAAAATATAAAGTAATCGTATGGAGAGTTCAAACTTCAAAGTGCGTCAGCTGCGACCTTACGTAATCCGAATTCCTAACTTTTCTTCGTCTTCTTTTTGCCACAAAGGGTAATTGTTCATGAAAATTCTAAGAAGTTGATAAAAAGATAAATTATACTAAGAAATGAATTATACTCGATTCCAGCTAATTAGCAGTTTGCGTCTCATTATCGACATGGATGATTGGCTGTCGAAAGCTCAAAAGGTTCTGCTTATCAAAAGTAAGTATCATCGTGTCCAATGCGTTTGAGATGACAGCAAATTACAAAAGGAGTATAATTTCATGAGGAATAAATCGGTTCATATTACATGCAAGGAAAAAAAAATTGTACATCCGCGAACTAATTCTTAATAAAGAGAGTAATTATAGTTTCTGTTAGTCTGTTAGGGAAAAGTTTTTTAAGCTAAACGTGCGAACGTCGGTTGTTGAAATGTCCCTTGAGGACTTTCCCACTTATTCAGTTATATTTGTCGACTTGTCGTTCTTGGGATCTATATACGTACCTTTCCTCGCTATAGATTTCGAAAAAGCAATTTATTTGTTTTCTAGCGAGCCACATATTAATCAGCTCTGGGACGAAAAAATCACATTCAAAATCATGTTTTGTTAATCACTCACAAGAATCAGGTAGATGCAAAGTCGTCAAGTATACTCTTGACACTGAAATAAAAAACGGCTTGAGTAGTTAAAAGGTCAAGTATATTCTTGATTCGAAATAATAAACAGTGCCCCTAACTGAAATCGGTATATATAGTATGAACAATCATTGTTAATATCTATTTGGAGTATAAATAATAATTGTTCATACCACAACATAATATATGATAAGTAAAAACACCTATTGGAATATAAACAATAATTGGTCATACCTCAACATAATATATAATCAGTAAGAACACCTATTGGAATATAAACAATAACTGTTCATACCTCAATATAATATATGATCAGTAAGAATACATATTAGAATATGAATCATAATACAAAATATCGTAATATATATCAAAATTTGAGCAAAATATATAAATATATCTAGAATACGAATTTGATCATTTCAAACATCAAAATTGTAATCCACGAGATATCCTCAAATATCACGATATTGTATTGATATATTGATAATTTGAAAATATTGTGATATATATATATACTAAAACTTTTGTATGGGAGAGTTTGTTTAGATGATTAAGGTAGTTGCTGAATAAATTTGATGTTCCATCTTCTCTCTTTTTGTTCTTTTTCTTTGGATCTAGATTTGATGAATGTATACTATTTTTTTTAAGCCCTATAATTCCAATTTTGACCCAATCAAATATAATATTTATATTTTTCTTTATAAAAAAAAAAAAAAAAAAAACTCAATCATCAATTTCATTTCCTTCTTAGTTTTTTTCCTTTTCTTCTTGCAATTATTTCCTTTTCTATTTTTTGAATCTCCTTTTATGAATCAATCTAATTTAAATAAAATTAAATAAGAATTAAGAATATTTTGTTTCTACATTTAGGTAGGTTATAACATATTCTTTTGTTCACAATCAACGGAAATTAAGAATATTTGAATCTAGAATTGAAATTAAAAAGCAAATATAATCCCATTAATGATTTAAGTCCATTATTTAATAGAAGAAAATTGGGATATTTATAATATTTTGTGTATTTTAACAGATGCCCACATGTAGAATATCAACACAGAGAGCGATATTTTGATGATATATATCGAGATTTGGGGGGTGGATATATCCCAATAATATTGGGATATTTCGTTCTATACTAATATGAACAATGATCTATTTGGGGTATGAACAATCACTATTCATACATCAATAATGTTCATACCTCAATATGAGTTATGGTCAATCATTATTCATATATCAACATAATGTATGATCGTTGATCAATAATAACACCTATTGAAGTCATGCCTCGACATTTTTTTTTTCCCTATCAAATAATGTATGATCAATAGTTACACTTATTGGAGTCATACCTCAACATGAGTATATGAGGTATGTTCACATATTTGGATACGAACAATCATTGTTTATATATCAACATAAGTTCCAAAACGATATAAATAGTATAATTGGGAAAAAATTATTTCAAATAATCCGAGCTATTTGTCTTTAAATGTTATTTTCACCCGAAAATTGTCTCTATGAGTGATTTTGAAAAAAGATTGTTCTAGCTAGCTAGACAGTGATTTTGGCCTGAAATTAGTTCTCTAGACTATTTTCTTGCATACTAATCTAGGAAAGAAAGAGATGAGATATTTTGGTTGGAGTTTTAAAACATATGATTCTCTTTTAAGCATCAATTAAATATACATATTAAAGAATTTTTTTTTGGCAAAGATTAGACAATAGGAAATTTTGGTTGGTGTACAAAGCAAGGTAGAAATTTTCCATATAGGGTTATATATCGCGTACCCCAAAAATCGATATATATCGAAAATGTCAGAGATATATATCTTTTTTGGTGAACTGGTCAAATTATCACTATATATCAAAATTATCGGTCAAACAATAAAAAAAGTCAGTCAAACAATCAAACAATATATATCGATATATAATATATAAATCAGAAAATGGGATATATATCAGGTCGAAAAACCTACAGTATTTGGTGGAGATATATCGAATATTTCCATATCGAGTACCCAGAAAAATATATATACTGGCAATATTTTAGATCTTGGTACAAAGACCCATGAGTCATCTATGAAATATTAACTATTTTAAAAATTCCGACTCCCACCTATAATACTGCAATAGTACTATAATATTTTTTTACGTGACTTTTGGTCTATTTTTTGTGATGATTTTGCCCGTAACTTTTTAATTTAATGACTATTTTGCTCTTATCTTCTTTTATTTTATGCTGTTTTGCTTCTCTATTGTTATTAAATTTTTGTGATTTCAGATGTGTGTGCTGAAGCCAGAGGTGCGTAGCACCTGCATCAAACCAATACTATTAACATGGGCTATTTCAAAATTTTGTAACACTTAAGAGTGCTCTAAAGTCTAAACTCGTTATCATCTCTGAAGTTGTTTACATTCACTAATTCAATCCGAACTCTTTTTTTTTATCAGAATTCATTCCGAACTGACGTTCCACAATTTCCAAATCAATTGCAAAAATGTAAAGGGTGACACAAATCACTTCAAAAAACCTTTTTATAATTTAATGTTTTAGCCTAGGTTAAACCTACTAATAACGACTCCCTTCTTACTATTTACGTATGTTTTTTTTGGTAAAGAGTATTTACGTATGTTGAAAGCACATGTTCGGCAATGAAATTTAAAATGTTGGACTTGATTCAACTCTTCCATTTATTAATTACTACGAGAATGAAAGATGCATCTCCAAATTAATGTATTAGCTACGTCACTAAGAATGTCTAAATTTATTGGATATTTGAATTTTGTGGTCCACGACTATACAAAATTAAAGCGATTATCGAACAAAAAAAAACAAAAAAAAGACTATACAAAACTAAAAATGAAGACAAGTGTACTAGAGATGTGGCAGGCAAAGAGAAACTATGTTTGCGAAGAATGGAGGGGCCAAGGACGGCTTGCTATTAGCTGGCCGATGAGTCAAATATAATAGAGCTTTCTATTTGAATGCATGAACAGTCTCTATCTATTCCCTCTCCCTCGCATTCCTCAGTGTATAAAACCCCCTCTCTTCAACCAATTTGTACACAACTCAATTGCACTTCATACATTTCATTTATATATTTGGTACAAGTAGTGTACAACGACCATGAACAAACCAACATCCTTACGCCCTGCTGCTCTTTCTCTTCTCTTGTCTGTCCTAGTATTCTCTAGCACTATCTCTGCCCGCCCAGCTTCCTTTACACAAGATTTCCATATAACATGGTCTGATTCTCATATAAAACAGCTTGAAGGAGGGACAGCCATACAATTAGTCCTAGACCAAAATTCAGGTAAAAGAGAATAAACAGTATATACACCTTTCCTTTTTATAGGCAAAACATAATGAAATTAGTTTGCCAGTTCAGTTGATTATCAAAATAAGAACTCTTCTTCAAATGTCACGCTAGCGTAATTCAGTTTCATTTTACGATTTTTTTTTCATTTCAGGATGTGGGTTTGCTTCCAAGAATCAGTATTTGTTTGGCCGTGTGAGCATGAAGATCAAGCTCATCCCTGGCGACTCTGCTGGAACTGTCACTGCTTTCTATGTGAGTACAGATGATCATATAAATATATAATACTTGTCAACTTCGCATGACAATAGTTTCTATGTGACACCAATCTATATGCTTAATTGTTTGATGAGTACAGATGAATTCTGACACTGATACAAGACGTGACGAGTTGGATTTTGAGTTCTTGGGAAATCGAACTGGGCAACCTTATACCGTCCAGACCAATGTGTATGCCAATGGAAAGGGTGATCGCGAACAACGAGTAAACCTTTGGTTCGATCCAGCTGCAGACTTTCACACTTACTCTATCCTTTGGAATCATCATCACGTTGTGTAAGCTTCCGAGACCCACATTTCTTATTCCGATAAAGGTTCTTTAGAATCATCCCAAAAGTTCAAGCCACGTGCTCCATAAGCTCAACTCCAATGCTTTCGTGAAGTTATTAATAATGATAAAGTGAAATTGATGAAATGCCAAGAGCACCTTAGAGAGAGACCAAAGTCACCAAACTAAACCTTCAAAGACTAAAAGTTTTTGCGGGTGAATCTTTCTATTTCAGTATTACCATACGTAGTTCTTCACTTCGTTGACATTGCCAAGTAACAGTTGACATTGCCAAGTAACAGGTCCCATGCTTCTTAAAGTATTTTTCTTTTCTCCTTAGTTATTTCATGATTTTGATTTGTTTGTTTATTTCTCTGTTAGAGTAGAAAAGACAAGAGAGTGGGTTCTTAAAAAGATCATAATAATTTAATATTAATTCTAGTTTATATCATGAATATATTAGAATTAAAAAGATGACAATTTTGGTGGTGCAGTTTCGCAGTGGACGAAATACCCATTAGAGTGTACAAGAATAATGAGGCAAGAGGGTTACCATTCCCCAAGTTCCAACCAATGGGTATATACTCAACATTGTGGGAAGCAGACGACTGGGCTACAAGAGGTGGGATTGAGAAGATCGATTGGAGCAAGGCCCCCTTCTATGCATACTACAAGGACTTTGAAATAGAGGGGTGCCAAGTTCCGGGACCAGCATATTGTGCTTCCAACTCTAGGAATTGGTGGGAAGGTCCAAGTTACCAACAACTAAATGCAGTTCAAGCTAGAAACTACAGATGGGTTCGGATCAACCACATGACCTATGACTATTGCACCGATAAATCCAGATACCCAGTCACCCCACCAGAATGCATGGCAGGAATCTAAATTCAATTTTCTTCCAATCCATATATATACGTGCAAACTTGTGCTGAATACTACAGCCACCTATTTGCAATCAAGTTGAAGTCCTACATACCAAGCGTCATAATCGGAATAGTAAGGCTATAATCTCTTCTGTTACTATAACACTTGTGGTAGCCTATAACTAGCAGGCAATGTCAGCATCTATGTGTTTGTAATATTAGGTGGAATTATTTTGATAGAATAAAGTCTTAGTGACTGAAAACGATGTGTTATATAAGCATGTACATGCAATTGCAAGTGGTTTCAAATTTTCAATAAGTAAACCTCCTCACCGACGCTTCTCGGGCTATATTATAAACTATAAAGTTCACAACCATCTGATATTTTGATTGGATGAATCCAAACTCTAAAGTTCTTACTGATGGTGATGGGATCAGGGTGATGAATAATTGTAATAACTAATACCATATTAATAAACAATCGTATGGTCATGGAAGATCGGGAACACGTGCACAATGGTCAATGTAGGCTCAATTCTCAGCATAGTCAATGCTCCGTTGAGCTAGACTCGTCATTATTATTACCGATTGGAGCATAATAAGGCTCTGGCTGTGGACAAGCACATAACACTTGGAAAAACAATTATCAGATTATCAGACTGTTGGGGTTCTTCTGTAAGGCTGAGTCCAATGGTTTTGGACTCAGCATTTGTATCCCAAAAAAACAGTGTTTTACAGATACAAAGTTGAATACTGTGTCCAATGGTTGCAGCAATTCTACGCATGGCATGCGTAGAATGAGATCCTACCCCACTTCATCTTTCATCTGACCCCATAACCAAAAAACAAAAAACAAAACAAAAAAATTATATACTCCATTCTATGCCAAATCAACCAGCGCCAAATGAAGAACATGTATTTTTTGACACCAAACCAACTTGCGTCAAAGGTACTATGTACTCTCTAAATTACTCTGTATGTATAGAGAGTAGTTTGGAGATAGAGAGTAAAAACCACCAGAAGTGACTCCCCTTTTATGGGGATAGGGAGCCATTGGACTCGGCCTAATAACGTGTATGAATTCTCTATGTTCTGTTCTAGTAAACCAAATGAATTGCATTTGTAGCAAATGGTTCTAAGCAAAATGAATTGCATCTGTAATGAAATCTCTATGTTCTGGTACAAAGGAATTGCATTTGTACCCTTTTTTTGTTTAAATTTACTTACAAATAGCGGGAGACAATAACAAGAAGGGTGAAAGAAGGCATTTGTGACTTTAGATCTCTACAAAAAGTATGTAAAAACTATTGGTAACAAGGATACTGTAAACGCTATCTTTCTTATACAGTATACTTGAAAACAATATACCGCAGATTCCCTTCTCTTTCCTCTTATGTCTTTTTGGTGTTTCCTATCAGTTTCTCCTTTCCGCATTGAGAATATAAAAATAAAAATAAAATGAAATAATAGAAGTCTTTTTTCCATGTTATTTTCTTCCATGGCCACTCAGATAAAATAAGAAAAACCCAATTTTATTGTTGTGAATGATTATAAACGTTTTTTAATCATTGCTGAAAAAAACAATAAAATAAAGGAAACAATTACTCTTTAGTGTTGACATTTACAGCAACTGGTCCTGAACAGTAAGGACAGTTCCCAAACAGAACATCAAACGACCTGCAATGTATGATTAGAAGAACCATAAACTGCACAGAACATAAAAAGTGATCCAAAACAACCATATACTACTATAAACAAAAATTGTAAAGGCTATGCAACTGACGAAAGGGTAGACCTAAGAGTTCTGCTTTACATTTTATGCGTATTTAAGTTAAATTAGCAAAAGTTTTAATGGCTTTACTATATATATATAAACAAGTATGTGAACCGTGCTACACACCGATTTTTCAAGTCTTCAAACCATTAAGCCTCAAATATCTATCTTTTATTACTATATAGGTAGTCTGGTTTTTTGGATTTTAATTCTAATTCAAGTAGTAGTATAAAAACGCTGGGGAACTGATTATATAATTCCAGTGATGTAAAGGAGGTGCTTCTAAAAGGGGAGGGGGGGAGTGATGATATTTTTAGTGTTGAGGGAGGTGCTTCTAAATTGAAAAGAAAAAGAAAATCCCGTATTCGACATTTGTGTGTGTGTGTGTGTGTGTGTGTGTGTGTGTGGTTGGGTGGTGGGTGGGGGTCCTGGATGTCCGACTAGGATTAGATATGGCCAATCTACATTGTTGTACCTTGAATATGTAGTAAATGTAACATCTTTACATTTCCTTTATTTCATCGCATAAATGGAATAGGTGGAAATTAAATTTAGCTTACCGCCTCGTTGTTGTGATAGAACACAACCAATCCCCAAGACAAACACTATGAAAAGCTCTACTGCAGCTGATATTGTCGCGCACACATAGTCAGGCCTACTTCCACTCTTTGCCCCCAAGCTCATTATCTTCATTGACATTCGACAGATAAACAACAATAATAACTAACTAACCGATCACAAAGAGGAAAAAAAAAATGTAATGTGAACTTACCAACTGGAAGATACTGAGCATAACAAATTCCATTCAACTTGATGTTGGAGATTTTGTAGACATGGAGGTCTAGGAAGTGAAGTCTCCAATATATTTGCAAGATTTTCATGGAAGCGGTGCATCTTTCTTCCTAAATGTCAAATAAATTCCATATGAATTTAATAGACATAAAACAGAGAGAGGTTTAGACAGGAGCAGGAAATGGTTATCCAACCAATATACTAGACATAGCACATGGAAAGCTCATGAAATATATGACCTGCAATCCCCCCAAGTATCCATAAACATAAAGAGAAAGTCAAATCAATAAGATTCATGTAAGGAATTTGGAATTTCATATCATCCAGCCCCTACGCCACAATATATAGATAAACTAATAAAAGAAGCCTGTTTGAAGTATGGGGTTTACTTGATTGTGAAAGAAAACTTAGTTCCTATGAGCTGCATATAACAAGGGACTCAAAATATGTAACTACTACTCTCAATAAACAATGATCTAACCCAAACTACCATGCTGATATTGGCTTACCTTCCACGCCTAGTCCCAAGCACATAGCTTAGCCTCGATATTAAGTAGGTGATATATTATTAGATTATGTCCAGGTTCTAAGATAGCTTCCTAACGGATGGCAGACTAAAGCCTGGAGCTACCATCACCACTCATGGGTAGTGGTTCAAGTCGAGCCTAGCCTGGTGCTCCATTCGTGTGTAGTTAATACATTATTGATTATTGAGATATTAGATATGGCTAACTTATAAAGTCAACATTAACATACAACCACAATATCATCTTATTGCTAGGTTACATGGACACACCATATTTTGAAAAAAATCCGTGTCCGATACGTATCCATGTGTCCGTGGACACATATTGTATGTAATTTACCTCGAATTTTGATATTTTGCGTGTCCAACACCATTATCCGTGTCCGATCACGGAAACACCTACCCATGTCAACGTAACCTAGTTTTATTGCATGATAACCTACTATGCTGAAAAGCGATCCTCATATCCATTATCCAGGTATAAATATTCAAGGCCAATTTATAGTCACTTTAACCTATACTTCACAGTTCACAGCAATACATGCTATTAAAGTCAGATCTAGATATTATATTGTTCACAAATAATAACTTTCAAATTACCATCTTTTGCTATTTCGTCTCCACGTCTTTCTGAGAGAGTCTACTAATGAGTTTGGTCCCAGAAAACGACATCTAAACAGACAAGCACACTCCTTTAGTGAATGAACATTGTGGGAGCATAAAAAATATCAAAAGAGATCAGATGAATCTTACTCTGGTAATGAACTTGGGCTGTGTTCACTTACAGATAACACGATACAGCAATCATTTCCTAATTTAATTGTGAACTTGGTAAGAAACAATCAAAAAGTTGAAGAACAAAGAAAAGAACCACCAAAAAAAACCCAGAAGAAATTTACCTATGTTGATCTGGCGAAACGATGTTGCTCGTGATGGTTGTCTTTGGTGGACAACCCAGAGATTCCTATCAATATTTTGCAAGGTATACCAGAATTCATGAAGCTTCTCCAAATGCTAGACATGATTCTAATGTTCATCAGTAACACTGGGGGTACTTAGACAGTGATATGGTTTAGTGTCGGAAGTACTCGAGACAGTATATTATAACAACGCATTTATTCAACTTGCCAAAACTACCTCACGGAACTGGTGCACAACATCCTTCAAACATAGCGTTACTAACCAATTCAACTTCATAAAATGTAAGGCACATCCTGAAGAGGAAGACCAAATGAGACATTTAGATGCAGAATACATTGTAAACCATAAGTTGGAAAGCTGCATAAAAAGTTTAAAAATCTGCCATGTTGTATGTAGGTCAGAACTTAGTAAACATAACATAATGTGCTAAGTAGTTGTGAATACAGTTAATCATGCTATCCAAGATGTCAATATCTTCAGATCTTGTTATATATATATAGAGAGAGAGAGAGGTCTATAACCACTATATGATTAAATGGTACAGAACAAGAAGGTAGGAAAAGAAGGAACAACGGCAAGCCAGAACTGCTGCATCAGAACACTGTGACTGAATCCAAAACATGTATACACCTGTGCAAAGAGTTCATGCAACGTGTGTGCAGTAACAGATGATTCATACCCCCCACAGTAAAAACTAAATAAAATGATAGCCAGCATCATAAGAACTTAACAGTAACTTAAAGAAGTGGTAACTAACCGCAGAAATTGAAGGTGCATGTCTCGGATAACTGTGAGGCAAATGTACTTCCAAAATATGTGATTGTTTCTTTGTGTCTCTACTCCAGAATGACAAAAAAAAGGCTAAATTAATATCAAAAAGCAAATAATATTATCTAGACATAATAATTGCTGAAATATATTCATTATAGATTGAACTCAAAAGCCAGAAACGGCTAGAATGTTGAAGATAAAGCCAGTGACAGTTTCTTAAAAAGTAAAATACAATAGCCTATTGTTAATACAACAGTAAATAGTTGTAAGTAGATGATATGATTGTAACGAATTCTTACAAGATGCGGAAACTAAGGTAGGTCAGATCGTCAGCCAACTTCACCAGATGTTCCCATCCAACCTCTTCAATCTGCAAAAAAAAAAAAAAAAAACGAATGTATGTATATATACAGGGGAAGAATACAAAATTGGTTGGTCTGGTCAAATTTTATAAAAAAAAAATTACCTCGGCATACACCAAGTGGTAGAATGAAGGTGATGGACATAGCTCTCTGTGTCTATTTTGCTCGATATGTTCCTTCAATATTTACAAAAGAAAATACACCAAATCAGAGATATAAAAAAATTCGTCAAACTGAAATTGGAATTATGGATTAGAATTCGACGTGACTTACCGAGTTGGCATTCATGAGTGGCTGTTCAAAACCGTAGAAGTGTTTGTGTTAATTCACAAGCACTAAACCCAAACCCCTTAATAGTTCCAAAAAGTAACAGTTTTTTGGGTCAACAAAGAAAAATAGAGTAGGGCCAGATCTTGATTTGCGAACCAAGCAGCAGTGAGACTATCCGGGCTTGGGCTATTTTTTCGTTACTAGTATACTGCATGGAATCTCTACACTATATGATAGCCGGGTCTTTAGGAGTCCCACTTCTCAACCGAACAGTGTATTTTCAATCTCTCTATTTTAAGATTTTAGAACCACCTCCCTTAATTATTTTAAATTTCTAATCAGTTCTTTTCTTTTTAAAACAATTTGCAAAAACTCTCCCACTTTACTAAAATTAGAATTAGTTTCATATTATTTAAAATAATTTAAAAACCTCATTCACATTCTTGAAATTATATTCAATCCCTCCTAATATTTTTATATTATTTTTTAGATTAAAACTAAAATTTAAAAAATCATACTATCGGAGACATAGGTTAGAGCGACAAAAATCATACTATCCGAGAAATATTAGAGCGACGAGTTTAAAGCCTTGAAAAAACACCGATGCGTAGCACGGTTCGCATACTTGTATATATATATATATATCTTTCACTTATAAATAAAACTCCCCGCGTAACAGTTTCGTTTCCTATTTTATCTTTAATTCTGACTTCTATTTATGAACTCATGTACTATCTAATTGTAATATATGATGTTAAATAAGGGCATAGATGTCTTTCAATGTGTGATTATTTCTATTCTGATGGGCTTTATGGATGGCCCACAACCTATTCCAGATTCTTCCAACTCCAATTTGCCATCTCTATTCACGCATAACGCTCTTCCAAATTCCCAATTTCCAACTAATTAATTTCAATTGAATTTAGTGTAATACTTCATCTTTGAGTGATTTTTGTATCAACTCATTCCACTGCTCATATAAATAATCCAAACTTTTGCTATTGGTATAGTATTGCTCTTTTCACATTTACTGATTCTATTTCTACTATAATCATCAAGCTTATGAGTATTTAAGTTCTGTAATTTTTCTTTTAGTTTAGAAGCGGTTCATGAACTCGGTCTTTGCATTTTATTTATTTATTTATTTTTATTTTTAATTCATCATGTTTGAAATTACTATCTCTATATTGTTTAAATACTAGTGAATGCCCCGTGCGGTCGGCACTCTAGACACATTGCTTTTGAACAACACCCCAAGAGAGACCATCTCTATGGTAGCATTGGATCGATGATATAACCATTTCAACAGTTTTTATACTTCATAATCATTTCATGCGATACTCAAGTGAGTTTAATTATTGCAATTCTATGCATTTCATTTCTCACAAACCAACTCATTACACATACCCTTATATATTCATTAATTCAATATATATCAGAATGAGAATTATGAAAATAAAGGGAGAGAGTCTTCAATTAAGAGCATCATCATTTTTTTTTTTTTTAAATAAAAAAAATCCAGTGAGAGTCTCCTTTGTATTTTCAATATTTCAAAACCTAAATCTGTCATAACCACGAAAATCAAACAATACAATCCTCATAGATCAACCATACCAAAATATATAACTTCATATTTATACATAACACAAATTACTTCTAAAACTAAAAGACAACTCATTAAACATTAAAGAAGACTTTGCATAATTTATAGCGGGTCTTTAGGAGTCCCACTTCTCAACAGCGATTATTTTCAATCTCTCTATTTTAAGATTTTAGAACCACCTCCCTTAATTATTTTAAATTTCTAATCAGTTCTTTCCTTTTTAAACAATTTGCAAAAACTCTCCCACTTTACTAAAATTAGAATTAGTTTTATATTATTTAAAATAATTTAAAAACCCCATTCACATTCTTGAAATTATATTCAATCCCTCCTAATATTTTTTATATTATTTTTAGATTAAAACTAAAATTTAAAAAATCATACTATCGGAGACATAGGTTAGGCAAAAAATCATACTATCCAGAAATATTAGAGCTTAATTTGAGTTTAAAGCTTTGAAAACACCGATCGTATACGGTTCGTGATACTTGTATATATATATATATATCTTTCACTTATAAATAAAACCCCTGCGTAACGGTTTAGTTTCCTATTTTATCTTTAATTCGACTTCTATTATTGAACTCATGTACTATCTAATTGTAATATATGATGTTAAATAAGGGCATAGATGTCTTTCAATGTGTGATTATTTCTATTTCGATGGGCTTTATGGATGGCCCACAACCTATTCAGATTCTTCCAACTCCAATTTGCCATCTCTATTCATGCATAACGCTCTTCCAAATTCCCAATTTCCAACTAATTAATTTCAATTGAATTTAGTGTAATACTTCATCTTTGAGTGATTTTTGTATCAACTCATTCCCTTTGCTCATATAAATAATCCAAACTTTTTGCTATTGGTATAGTATTGCTCTTTTCACATTTTTGATTCTATTTCTACTATAATCATCAAGCTTATGAGTATTTAAGTTCTGTAATTTTTCTTTTAGTTTAAAAGCGGTTCATGAACTCGGTCTTTGCATTTTATTTATTTATTTATTTTTATTTTTAATTCATCATGTTTGAAATTACTATCTCTATATTGTTTAAATACTAGTGAATGCCCGTGCCAGTCGGCACTCTAGACACATTGCTTTTGAACAACACCCCAAGAGAGACCATCTCTATGGTAGCATTGGATCGATGATATAACCATTTCCAACAGTTTTATACTTCATAATCATTTCATACGCATACTCAAGTGAGTTTAATTATTGCAATTCTATGCATTTCATTTCTCACAAACCAACTCATTACACATACCCTTATATATTCATTAATTCAATATATATCGAATGAGAATTATGAAAATAAAGGGGGAGAGTCTTCAATTAAGAGCATCATCATTTTTTTAAAAAAAAATAAAAAATCCAAAGCAGAGTCTCCTTTGTATTTTCAATATTTCAAAACCTAAATCTGTCATAACTTGAAAATCAAACAATACAATCCTCATAGATCAACCATACCAAAATATATAACTTCATATTTATACATAACACAAATTACTTCTAAAACTAAAAGACAACTCATTAAACATTAAAGAAGACTTTGCATAATTTTATAGCGGGTCTTTAGGAGTCCCACTTCTCAACCGAGCGATTGTATTTTCAATCTCTCTATTTTAAGATTTTAGAACCACCTCCCTTAATTATTTTAAATTTCTAATCAGTTCTTTTCTTTTTAAACAATTTGCAAAAAACTCTCCCACTTTTACTAAAATTAGAATTAGTTTCATATTATTTAAAATAATTTAAAAACCTCATTCACATTACTGAAATTATATTCAATCCCCTAATATTTTTATATTATTTTTTAGATTAAAACTAAAATTTAAAAAATCATACTATCGGAGACATAGGTTAGCGACAAAAATCATACTATCCGAGAAATATTAGAGCGACGAGTTTAAAGCCTTGAAAAACACCGATCGCGTATAACGGTTTAAGATACTCTTGTTTGTTCTAGGGTGAGCCGATGTACCGTGAGGACTATAAATTTTGAGGCAGGTTTTTAAATAGTTTGTCCACGAGGGGGAGTTTAAATAGTTTGTCCACGATTTGCTTGTTTCTTTTATTATTTTTTTTTTCCATAATGACAACAAATATTCTTTCTATTGACTATTAAATAATTATTATTTACGTAAACAAACAATTGTTAATTTATTCACTCATCAATCAAGTTAATTTACATAATAATGGAGTGTCTAATTTTAAAGTGTATGATCACAACTACTGGTTAGGTTAATTATTTTATTGGGCTAAATAATATAATTAATTAGATAGGATAGTTAGTATTTGTTGTATTAATTTATATAGTAATTTTTGAAGAAGGTTATCTATATGTATTTCTCGTTTCACCCTTTTTCCTTTTCGATAAAAAAAAATAAAAAATGTCACATGTTTTTTAAATTCTAATACATTTCATATGGTTTTTAATAATTGGAGGAGCAGGCAAGGAATAATAGGATAGGTTTATCGTAATACTTTCTTTCTTTGCACAAACGAAATTTAGTGGTTGTGGACTCATGTGTTAAGGTACCAAACAATTGAAGTCAAATTAGGAGGAAATTACCATATACACCAAATATGACAAATGAAATGGGCTTTAATTATTCTAACGCCAAAACAGACAATAATACATTGTACATGGGAGCTGTTAGTCAAAGTTTACAAGAGCTAGCACCAGTAGCACTTTGTTTTCTTGGAATCCAGGGTACGCCAGGGTGTACTCTCGACTCGGACCCCGGCTCATCTTTATCTTGCATGGCAATGGGGAGTGAACGGAGCAGAAAGAGAGAGTTGGGTGAAAGAGAAAGGGTATTGGGGGCGAAGAAGAGAAAGAGTATTGGGGAAAAGAAAAAATGAGAGAGAAGATGAAGACCACAGAAACCAACCAATTTGATTTTTGTCTGCATACCCTTTTCTGTCAAGATCATTCGCTCGGCTCACTCGATTATATATTTAACAGGATCAAATGGCAAAATTTATAAATTTAACAAATCAGCAAGTGACCAAATAGGATTCGAGATGGTATTAAATTTATAGGTCTAAAATCCTCAAAGATACAACGAGTGCCAATAATGATAATGCAGTTATACTTATTCGTTTGGAATTTAGCATGAATGGGAGTACAAGTTCCTGTCGATTTGGGATGGTGGTCTTTGTGAGTATACATCGTGTTTCTTCGCAATATGTTTCATCGCAATTTATTGATTGAATGAATTTAAGTGCTCGCTATTCCTCTACCTATTTGGTTTTCTCCATTGAAAACATGATTAACGTGTCATACCTAAATTGGTGACCATGGAAACAACAATGATCCGAGTCACGTGTTAAATTCAACTATAAACTTTTCTAGATTTTGGATGGTCTAGATGCACGAAGTTGAGGTTGATTAGTTGAGTTATTAATCCTAATTATCGCAAGGAATGTCAATAAGCTAGTCAATTTTTCAACTCCAAGAATTCGAAGCTCTTTTTAACTTACAGAATCTGTAAGCACTTGCTAAACTAAAACTTGTTGAAAAACTAATATAGTATTACCTGATCTCTCTACACCTTATCTCTCTACACCACTACACCTATACAAAGACATAAGTCATATAAACATAAGAACCTCAAGTTCTTTCTTCAATGAAAGTCTCGCACTTACGTGTACTAAAAGAGAAAAGGTCGTGGGTTTAAACCCAATCAAAGGCATATTTCATACATATTAAAAACTAAGTAATGTTTTTATAACAACCCCCCACATGTATGAAATCAGAAAATAATTTAAGTTGGAGTGGGTTAGAAGTTATGAATGGGCTAAAGGTGTCATAAGACTCGAACATTCGCTTAGTGTTAGTCTGTCGGGTTTATTTGTTGACCAGTCAACTGAGTTTTGAATTGTCCAACTTTTGCGTAAACTGAGTCAACAGATAACTCACATAACTTTCAAAAATCATCATATATAGAGTTCCTCGGTTGTGCTCGTAATAGCCATGAGCTTCCTAGGTTTCATAAGTGCTACTAGGGACTAGCCTATTCAGTTCCTATAGGAAGCGGCTCCACTTTTTCATTTATATAGGTGCTTCTATCAGGAGTGTATTGTATCACTACACCCCACTAGATTCCAGCTATAGAAAGTATTAAGAGTTAAAACTCGTCCTTAATAAGATACATCATAGGGATGGGTACAGAGTTTTCACTCTAGGTTGTACTACCATCACAAATCACTCGAATAACTTGCTTTTTCATTGAACCCATGTATGGGATCTCAATTCACTAAAGTTGGGCGCTAGTTATCGGCGATTTTAACAAATAAGCTTCAGTATTTAATAGACTTTAACCCCATCCCCCTCAATGTACTAAAGACAAGCTTTTTAGCCAGGCCTTTAGTTAATTAGCGGATCAGTTAAGTTATCTTTTGACCTCACAAAGTCAATAGCTATTATCCCATCTCGTAACATCTGTCTCAACAGTGTTATGTTTATGACATATATGTCAAGACTCTCCATTATAGGAATTATTTTGGGCCCTCATAATACCTGCTTGATTATCACAGTGAATAGAAACCCTTGTTAGAAATTTGCCGGCAAATCAAATTTTTGAAGGGGCATACGTTTAATATTTCCGAATACTTGAAAGATTCAGAATAATTCACGATTTTTGCCTTAAAAAGTATAATACGGATTTTGATGAATTTTTCAAAAATTTGGTTAGAAAATTTTGTTTTTTTTTTTATTTTTATTGGTAAGCCTGTTTTAAATGAGATCAGTAACTCTTTGATGCTGGAGGGGTTCGAGCCCCAGACCTCTGATATCATCACTCAAAAGTTTTACCGACTTTGCTAGTCAGCACCTAAAAATTTCTTAGTTGTTGGCATAAAATAATAATAATATTAATAATAATAAATCGATTCAAAAATTCGTTGGGAGAAGCACCTAATAGAGCTACGGCAGGGAAGATGAATAAACACAACGATGCTTGTAGGGATAACCAATATTGTTTCATTTCATTTAGTTTCGGCACTTTCGATTTTTTGGCATAACAGTCTGTTGAGCTCCTTAAGAGGTTGCAAAAAGTTATTGATAGTAACGTACAATGACAGTTGGTTCTAACGAGTTTGCATTTAAAAGAATATGATTTGTCATTCAGAAAGGACTTGCAGTGCAGCTTGTTGCACGTTTGTCTTAATTATTTGTAAAACTCGGTATCATTATTAATAAAAATTTCTATTTCTTAAAAAAAATGTTACTATTATTAATAAAATTTCAACTCAAAAAAAATAATAATAATAATGAAAATTTGGTTGCGTTTTTGTTATTTTTTATGTACTCTATGTCCTCACTCTTACTTTAAGTCTCCCACTCTTTTCATTGCAATCTTGGAGACCAGACGGCGCCAAACTATACCTACAGCTATAGGACGAATTCTATTATCCGGCTTAAGAAGTGGAGTAAGCGGAGCACTCGCTATGAATTCTGCTAACGGCTGTGGACATCGTCCCTGTAACTAAAGATTCACCACAGAGGTCAATGTATCTAGCAAATCAGACGAAATAGCTGTTGTAGCACCACACATGGCATCTAACAAGTGCTGAGCACAGAGATCATCTCGGCCACAAGAAATGCCTTTTGGGAACGACTTAATGCATGACAAAAATGTGTCACTCTCTACCAATAAAGGGGGCTAAACAAGAGGAACAGTTGGTCTCACAGGTGGTTGTTGCATCGGGTGTTTCTCCTTTAATGCATACATAGTCTCCACAGTATTGGAGGCAACCCCCGATGATGACAACACTTTTATTGCTGCAGCAAAATGTCCATCAACAACTTTCTGTAAGCATCAACGCACATTCTAAGTGGGGACGGATTTCCTGCAGGTTGACTAGATTGAAGGAGACTCTATTACAGATTCTAACAAATGGAACACCCCACTAGGCTCATTCCATGTCGTCAAAGAATGGAAAATTTGTTTCTGCTGAAGATTTTTTCGAGTACCAGAACAACGTTCCTGACGATTATGTGGTTGAAAAACTTGCAGAGTGCAGTGTGACAAAAGAAAGAGATGAACTCAAGGCATAACTGGACCAAGGTCAGCCGTAATATCCTAGAGAGCATATTTTAATGCACCAGAAAAAGTCAAATGACAAGCACGTGGTATATTTTTCACAGTACGAAAAGATATACAAAATGCACTATCAAGTAACGTCTCATCAAGATGCGAAGCAACACCAAGCGGATTAGGGGTATCACCATTACCCTTGTGTGTCATGAGTGTAAGATCTATAGTGTTGAGCTTAGGCGGTGGTATGTATGCCCACAATGACACATGTGAGTTCTCCACTCTCCATCAAAGTAGGTGGTTCTATGGTATCATCTAGATGACAACATGGTATACCAAGTGCATGGATGTAAAGACAAATGCCACATATCCATTTTTTTTTTTTAGTATATATACTCTTCAAATTTTTTTTTTTTTTTGTATATACTATTCGAATAAAAGAAAATGTTTTTTTTTTAGTGGAAATTTACAAATAATTAGGACAAGCGTGCAACAAGCCGCGCCACAAGTCCTTTCTGAATAGCAAATCCTATCATTCTAAAAACAAACTCGTTAGAACCAGCTATCATAACGTTACTGCCCATAACCTTCTGAAGTCTCTTGAGGAGCTCAACATATTGTTGTTCCAAGAAACTGAAAGTGTCGAAACTAAACGGAATGAAACAATGTTGGTAAGCCCTACAAGCGTCTTCATGCTCCTCTATTTTTTCTGTCGCTGTTCTCTTAGCTGCTTCTCCCACCTCAAAGCCACAATTTCCCAACCCTACCAACGGAGAGACTCCAGTTACATCCACATATGCATGTTTTCCCTCATACCAACTGCATGTAAATCAAGATATCCGCAGGGCGAAGTGTTGATCTGCCCTCATTTGGATCAGTGAGAAAGTTAACATGAGCTTCTTTCTTCACTTGTACTCCAGCCATCCAAAATGCATCACACAAAATGTCTCTAACATAATCATGTCGGTATTTAAAACCCAAAAAATGTCTACAATGTGCTACATGGTCTCCATAAGCATCTAATCTATTTTTTTTTGCATACAGGGCAATTAAAGACTACCATCAGAGTACAGAGAAATCATAAAACTGTATCGGAGAATGGCACGATACTCCACCTGTGACATACATTTGTCCAAGTCTCTCCATCGAAAAAAAGTAAGTAGAAAATCTTTTGCATGTTCGACCGCAAACATCCAACGATCGGGCCGATAGGATCTAGATCCTATATAGAACAATTGATCCTTGATTGGTCAATCCACCACCTTTGATCTTTTGATTAGAAGATCTAACTACCAAACCCTAAGGCTTAAAAGAGATATTATTCATTATACTCTGTATTACAACCTAAAACAACCTTATATAATGGTTGAGATATGTTAAATAAGGAATCCTACTATATTTAGGATTCTAATAATAAGAAAACTACTAAAATAAATATATGCCTATAGAACACGGGTTGCATGCATAGACCTAGTGGTCATGGTGCGTGTCACACTGGCTAAGTTAGGGTTCCCAACATCCCCTCGCCCTTAAGAAAAGGCTTGTCTGCAAGCCTTAAATGATGGATAACGGTTATGAATAGTAGCAGCATCTTCCCAAGTAGCTTCTTCAACAAAAAAACCGTCCCACTGAATTAACCACTGTAACTCGGAGCCTTGATATCTTGAGTCCAATACTGTCATTGGTACCCCAGCTAAATTCATCTGCATGTACTGGTAACTTTGTAGAAACAATTGTTCTTGCTCCCAATGATTGCTTTAATGCTGAAACATGGAACACGGGGTGTATTTTGCATGTAGTAGGTAGATCCAATTTGTAGGCAATTGCACCAATTCTGCTTACTATTGGGAATGACCCATAGAACTTTGGAGAAAATTTTGAATACAATTGCGTTGCTACGGTGCTTTGTCGATATGGATGGAGGCATAAATATACCCAATCATTCACTGCAAACTCCCTTTTTATTATTTTAGCATCTGTATAAATCTTCATTCTGTTTTGAGCTTCAGCCATGTTGGACTTGAGTAGTTGAAGTGTGCGGTCTCTGTCTCTTAGAGTAATATCGACTGCATGAACTGCTGTTGAGCCTCGTATATGGGCTAAAATGGAGGGTGGTACACGGCTATAGACTACTTCAAATGGAGTCATTTTAATTGCTGAGTGATACGTGGTATTATACCACCATTCGGCCCAAGGAAGGTAAGTCACCCAAGTGCTTGGACGTTCGCTTGCAAAGCATCTCAAATAACATTCTAATGTGCGATTTGTGACTTCAGTTTGTCCATCCGATTGAGGGTGATAGGCGGAACTTTGACACAGTTATGTTCCTTGTGAACAGAAAAAAGCTTCCCAGAAGGTGCTGATGAAAATCAGATCTCTATCACTGACTATTGAGCGAGGTGGCCCGTGCAGTTTAACTATGTCTCGAATGAAAACGTTAGCAATAGAGCTTGCAGTGTAAGGATGTGCTAGGGCGCTGAAATGCGCATATTTGTTAAGTCTGTCTACTACCACAAGAATAACTGTTTTGTTGAGGAACCGTGGAAGGCCTTCAATAAAATCCATGGATATATCAAGCCAAACGCCATCAGGAATAGGTAATGGGTTGAGGGTGCCAAGAGGAGAGATTGCTTCAACTTTATTCTTTTGACATGTCACACATTGTGCTACAAAATTCTTCACTACTGCTTTCATTCCTTGCCAGTAGAAACATGTTTGCAATCGTTTGTAAGTACGTAAAAATCCTGAGTGTCCCGCTACTGGTGTAGCATGAAACTCAAAGAGAATGTTATCGCACCATGCAGAGTTAGGGGAAACCACTATGCATCCTTTATAACGCAAGATGCTTTGATCAAACGTAAAAAACTTACGTACTGAGGAGTTGGCTTGGATAGTTGTAATGATTTTTTTCATTGCTGGATCATTGGTGCATTCTTCACTGATGCTAAGCTCTGATTGGTAAGCTCTTGTGGAGAATTATCAAAGAGCCAGACAAAAGATGGGCATCTAGTCTCATACGGAAATACTCACCTAACACACTTTTACTCAGGGCAAAACGCCCTTGAAATGCTTCCAAAATCTGGAAAGGTATTATCAAAGTGAATAATGATATCCTTCCAAATCTCTGCTGGCACATTGGCGATGGGTCCAATATCAATATCTGGATTGACCCTTGGGTACCTACATTACCCACTCTAAAGCCCATAGGCCCCCCCCCCCCCGGGGCCTAATGCCATTAATTCAGTAGCTGAGTTGATTGATCCCACCAATCGAACATGGAACACTACTATCATAAATAATCTCTTCATCCCTTCTATTGTTGATGAGATTATGAAAATACCGTTAAGCCAAACTAGGCACGAATACACTATCAGATGGTTGGGCGATAATAACAGAGAACTCACGGTCAAATCTGTGTACAAGTACCTTAGCAGGAACTTATACAACGATGAAGGGAATGATCCCCGCCGGAAGTTTATATGGCAACTAAGTGTAGCGAGAGAGGGTAAAGATCTTCCTTTGGAAAAAAAAGTAAAAAATGGGCTGTGCCTACTCGAGAGAATCTTCACTTTCGACATATCATTCAGTCTGTTATTTGCTCAAGGTGTAGTAATCAAGTCGAATCCACTGCACATGCCCTCTTCCATTGCACCATCATCGCGAATCTGGTATGCTTCTAACATGTGCATTAGAACTGAAAACCGGGATCGGTGAGAACCTCTACTCTATTATTTGCAAACTTATTGATAGTAATTCATCAAAACTTCGGTATTATTGATTTGCTTAGCATTATGGGCACTATTATGTATTCGATTTGGCTAGATAGAAATGACATCATTTTTAACAAATATTGCCATAACTCTATTGCATGCACCCTTACTAAGGCTTCGTCATTCATCACATCTAATATAGGGATGAAATGCACTAAAAGTGCATTAGTTGAATCTTGGCCTAAGCCAAGATTGGTTTTATGTCTCAATAGATGCATCATGGATGGATGAACTTCCCATGCCGGTCTAGGTTTTGCTTTATGGAATAATAATGGGGTTTGCATTGAGTGCGAGGACCACGACGGGACTACATCTAGAGATCCGTAAGAGGCAGAGGCTCATGCCATCTTCAAAGGAATAGAACTAGCTAGGAAAATGAAGGTCAAGAAACTAATGATCTTGACGGATTGTATGAACTTAGTTGCTACCATGGAAAAGCGACCAAGACTACTATCATGGGGACCGGTCTCTATTGCTCAGGATATTTATTTTATTTCTTCAAAGTTACGTTGGATGACTGTAAAACTTTATATATTGGTAGATCCTTAAATATTGTAGCTCATAGTCTAGTATCTAGGGGAGGTCGAGCACTTCCGTTCTTTTGTTTGGATAGAGCTTCGGCAAAATCCCTAATTGACCTGTGTAAGTGTTAGTCCCATTGAGGGAATCCCTCCATTTATGTGGGGGTGATTCCCTTTTTGCTTAAAAAAAACTTTGTGTTCAACTTAAAAAACTCCTTATATATGACTTTATACTTAAAAGCTAGTAGGCTTGAGAGATACAATCTTAGTTGTTAGAACAAGTCCAATGAGATGCCATATGAGATGCTAAAAGCTATATATATAACAACCCAAAAACCAAATAATCATTCCAATGGAGCTATTAGAAGGGTCTTAATAAATTTGGTTGGTGTGATATACCCAGCTAAATTTGTAGCCTTGTCTAGCAACTTTTAAAAAAAAGTTCTAGGAGACTGACGACAGAGTTTAGAGTCGTCCATGCGTTAAGTTGCAATAGACGGCAGAAACTTTGTCGTTTGTATTGTTCACTGTTACTATTCAAAGGGTAAATAGTGACCGATGGCAGAAAGTTTGCCGCCCATCTACCAGTTCGACAAAATGCTAAAAAACAACCCATTAGACTTGTTTTTCATGTTTTGGTATGCCAAATTTGTTCGGATTTGCTAAAAAATCTAAAAACCATATGTGGCATACTATAGCACCCCCTATTGGACTTGGTCTTATATGATATTCATTTCGTATCAAATAATATTGTTTAATTAATTTGTATTTGATGTATTTGATGTTTTATGTTAGTTTCGTTTTTTTTGGGTTCAATTCTCTTAATCATTTTGTTACTTGCTCTTAAACACGGTTATGGTTACTTTTTTTTTTGCTAAAGGGTAATTTTGATTATAACTGAAAAAGTACTGAGAGATCTGTAAGGAAAATAAAAAGGGAAAGAGTTACAGTTTGTATTTTAGGTCCTTGGAATGGATTTCCAGGAGCTATGACACTTAAGCTATTAAACTTGTCTATAGTAGGTTGTCGCTGTGTCTTCTTTTCGCGTCAGGAAAAGTGGTTTGCCATGCCACCAAGCTTTAGTCCCTGTTGCTAGTCGGTTATGGTTACTAGACAAGTGATTGAGCATGCTTATAGGTGGCCTCTTAGGAATCGAGATATTGAGAGTTGCCATTTTGCTGAGAGGTTATCCCTGTGACTTAAGCAAAAACAAAATTCAAATTCAAATCATCTGGAACACATGTCATGATTTTGTGAACTCTATCCGACAGCTATCACCAATCCTTATCAAATGGTCATATTAGTAAATAACAGGGTGTGGGGAGCCTATGTTTTTTGAAGAAAAAATTGGGGTGTGGAGAGAGGAAGTTGGGGTGTGATGAGTATTACTTATATAAATTGCTATCTTCGAGATCTCAGTTTGATTCATTTATAAGGATGTGTTTAAAAGTTCCTCAAACCAAGGCCCAAAATATCGATATCGATCAACATATCGGTATACCCAAAAACCGATATATATCGGACATATCGGATATATCCATTCTTTTGGTGACTATTCCAAACTATTTAAAATATCGAAAATATCGGATATATCGGACATATAATATCGGAAATATCAGAAATATATCGGAAATATATTGGAAATATCGGATTTATATTAAAAATAGTCAAAAAGTCAACCGATATATATATAAATATCGGATATATCGATTATATCGGGTGATATAAAATTTTATATCGGAAATTCCGATATATATCGGAAAAAAATGAGTTCTATATTCGGTGGATATATATCGGAAATATCGATGTCAGTGTACCAATATACCAATATATATCGGCGATATATCGGATATATCGGGATTATCGGCGATATTTTGGTCCATGCATCAAACTCGGTGCATTTGAATTTAAAGAATGTTGCTAATTGTTCAGATTTGTGGTGTCGAAGAAAAATGTCGAGTAGAATTTTGCAATCCAACGACAGAGATCTTTTAATCGCAATATACATTCGCATGTATATATATATGGTGGGCCTTTCTTGAGGTCCAACGTGTGTATTTATTATGGTCTTGCAATAGAGTCCAAAACAAGGGTGGTGGAGGCGTGGAGCCCCAATTGCATACAGTGGGCCTTTCTTGAGGTCCATAACAATTCAAACTCCCAAACAGGGCATGTCCTCCTTACTCGTTTGCAATTTTGCAATCTCCTTTTATCTGGTACTTGTCTATCCCAATTTCCAACTTCCAAGTTGATATAAAGAATTACAATTTACAACCCATAGCTCAGCAAGCCAGTATACCCTCCAGTGCTAGCGCTTATCGCCTTATCCCACTAGAACTGCCAATTTCAGCTCAATCTAGAAGACCAATCCTGCTCGCCCTTTTTCTCTCATAAAATCAAAACCACAAAACAGCATTAGTGATTTGGTATTCCTGGGTGATATATCACTCTCAAAGTCAAAGGCACTAACCCATTAAGTGCTTTGACGTCCCAGATTAACGCTAGTTCACCCCTTATCAGGAGAGAACAGGTACATAAAGGAATTAAGGAGATGAGGCCGGATCTTCTCCGCCCGGGTGTAAATCCCACCCCACTACACCTTACAGAGAAAACATGACATATGGATACATACTTGACGTCTCAAAAAATAGGAAACAAATGGAGTCACTAAAATACAAAGAAAGTAATGAATCGTTCTCTCCCCCCATAATCCGACTTTCTCTCTCTCTAAAATCTCCTATTCGTTTTCTAGTTTCTACTGAAATAATATATTTCAATATTGAATAAGGCATTGTAAAAAACTCATTTAATGGCTGGTGACTACAATATGCCATGCCTCCCATTGAAATTAAGCACAAAAATTATATAGCTAATTCACTTAATCGTAATCCAAAAAAACTACAAATTGTCTCATTAAAGGTAATTAGTCTACTACATACGATCTTGATTTGTCGCACAGGTTTGCTGTAAAGTCTAAAAAGACTTTATGATTGCAATTAAAAGAGAAATCCCAATCCAATTTCGATGAGAGAAAATAAAACATGAACGAAGATAAAACTCTACATGAATTCTGAGATTCCTTCTTCTTTGACGCCATTAAAAGAGAGATAGTGGGATTGTTTACTGGAAACAAAACTAATCAATTAAAAGCACGAATATTATTCTTAGGCTTTCTTCACTCATTTTGTTTTGTTTTTGTCCGAAGAAAAACTTACTGCTTTTTTTTTTTTTTTTTTTTTTTTCTCCCTTAAGTTTCTACTTTTGGGGCTGTTAAATATGTATCCACATGCCATGCTTTCTTTGTAAAATGTAGAGGCCGAGATTTACACCCGGGGCCGAGAAAATCTAGTATCTTAAGGAGATATACCATTTGATTTTTATTTATTTGTTTTTGGATTATATTGGTCAAATAATTATGTACAATTATACATTACATCATTGTCGTACTTAGTCTCCTAGAGACTTCCTTGCAGATATATCTGTTTACTTGAGATAAACTACCCCCCCTATAAAGGCTAGTTGCCCCTTACATTTGTCGTTCCATTGCTGTCTTCACCAATCATGCTATTACGATAAGTGTAATGGATGATGAACTAATTCATCCTTAGTGGGCCTTTCAGTGAAACCGATGTCCTTTGACATTTTACTATGGACTTATGGTTGCATTCAATGGGAGTGAACTTATTTGTCGTTGGACTTATTAAAGTAATTAAAATACTTTCCCTGCTAAATTTAGTTAGAAAATTGCTTTTATCATCAAGCACACCTTTATTGATAATTAACATGAGTGTTCCTAGACCCATTAACAATTCCTTTTCTTTCAGTAAATTATTGTAGGGAAAAATGCAAATAAATAAGAGTAGAGTTGTGATAAGGAGAGATCATTCTTTCCACGACATGGAGAGATTTAGCCTAATAGCCGTTAGATCTCACTAAGTTGGCAACTATTTCGTAGCCCACAGACAAGACAAAAAACAAAATGATTTTTGAATACCCTCAAGATACGAGTGTATGTCTATCTAACAGCTACTATCGTCGTGCGCACTAAATTTAGAGAAAATAATATTTTCTTATCATTTGCCATCAAATAAATAAGATTTAGATAGAGATATCTTCTTCCCTTCACACTTACCACTTTTGATGAGCAATCTAAACATATCACGTTGCTAAAATCTAGATAGCAATATACAAATTCCACAAGTTCAAGGTTGAAAGACTTTTGCAGTTTATATGAAACTTATCAAATAGAGCCAGAAATTCCTCTCTGTATTTTTCCAAATAAACATTTGCAAATGTTAGTTTCTGGCACACAATATGTGTGGTGCCGAGTTTTTTGTGACGATAAAAATATATAATTAATATTTTCAACTAAAATTGGATGAGCATTGGAGGTTGTGGTAGAGGATTAGGGGAAATGGAATTCAAAAGAAGATATGAGAAATGAACTTGAGCAAGACAAGGGCTACATTGGAATCCAACAAAAGCTTAAGCACAATTTGCATCAACATATTTGTAGAACATCTAATAATTCGCACATTGTAAATAAAGAATATTGGGTCTAAGTGAATCATGTGTTTTTGGAAAAAATCGAAGTGTGAATATAAAATGGTCCCATATAGAAAAAGTGGTGTACTTTATCAATTAAATTGAATTGGTGTGGTAGTACATATTTTGAAACCCCAGTTGGATATGGAGAGTTTAAATCCACTCACTAGCAAATAAATATAGGTATATATTAAATATTATATGGTCTATGATTGGTGGTTTTGGGCTTGATCCGTTAAATTGCTTGGTTTTTGAAATTCGTTTTGACAGTTTTTCACACTATAAAATATGAATTTCTTTTGCCAATTTAGTAAAGAAGTTACCAGTAGTTGCTTCTTTTCTAATAGTCATAAAAATATTTTCAAACTTGTCCGAGAGATATGTTTGAAGGGATAAAGTGACTCTTTGAGTAGACACAGTGACTATTTGAAGAGATATTTTGTTTTTATTCAAACCATTGTCATATTTATTCAAAAACACTCCAAAATAATTATTCTCTTTTTTCGTAACTATTTTTCTAAAAATTTTCTATTGAGAATACAAAATCCATTAAAAAATTCACTAAAACTTTAAATTATATTGCTACACTTTGGAGTTACTAATTGTTGTATCATAGCAAAACAATACTAACTTGAAGAACTGTGAGCACTTGGACATAGGTGAAATTCATCTCAATCATCAAGTGTAATTAATTTTACGTTATTAGTATTAGTTTATAAACATTTTATTTATATTTAATTATGTTATCAATAAAATTTTATTACTGTGTTAATTTTCTATATTGTTGAAGTGGTTCTAATATCATGTACAAAATTGAATTGTTGTGTGGAAAAAAAAAGTTAAAGAAAATCAAATACAGCGACGCATAAACAATTATCTAAGAGTGTAAGACGACTTATTCGTCATCTTCATCAATCTTCATACTTAGTCGTTATGTCGTTCTACACAGATCTACACCATCTTCTTTCATTCCTCCTATAATTTCCATATGACCATGGATCAATTCAACCTCTTTTCATGTTTTTATTGAATAGAGAATCAATGAAATATAAAAAAGAAAAAGAAAATAAATTTGATAGAATAGAGGAAGAAGAGTGGCGGGAAGAATATGAGTTTAACACGTTATCTCTTCGGGGATTTGTTACCAACTTTTTTATTTTTAAGATACAGCGACTTGCTATTATGACTAACTAGTCAATAGTAAACCACACTACCAACATATCAATGAAGTAGTGGTAAAAAAATAAAATATGACAGGCCGTTTTTGGTAACAAATAAAGAATATGGCGTTAATCCTGGACCGCGTTCTCACGTTATACATCTCGATCACAATGAGAATCCAGCGAGACTGTGTGGCCACACAAGTTGCCTTGTGCGGAACTGCCGATACCCTCTCTGAATCCGGACTCAATCAACAAAAACAATGAGTTTTCTTTGGAATTAGAAAGAAATGTGGTCATTTGCCAAAAAAAAAAAAAAAAAAGTATATGTGATTTTCATATATTTTCGTGTAAACAAATGTTAAATAAATTTGTCATATCAAATTGGGGAGGGTAGCTTGGGGTGATTAATTTAGAGGCATTGGGAAGAGGCAAAACAATCTTCACTCCATATCTACTAGGTGTAGGGTTGGGAAGGGGCACTGCAGTCTCGTGGGTAACTGTCACGTAGAAATGTCCAATCCCTTTAAAAGAGTAAAGAAGAAAGACATCAAATCAACTCAAAGTGTTCTGTGTTTTGTGGGACCAATCACCATTGGAGCGCGGGAGACGCGGGAGGTATTTTATAGAGAGAGATATTTGGTGTGCATATTTGTCAGGCCAAGACATGAGACAGAAAACAGGTCAGGATTGCTTCACAGTATTGTTCATGTCCACTAGCAGTTCATTAATTTTGCATAACTCTTTCTTTAATATTTTTTTCTCTATATTAGCGAAAAAAAAAAATAATAATAATCTTTTCTCCATTTCTTTTCTGTTTAAGAGGCATGGTCTTCAAGGCTCAAAATAAGACAAGCCTCCCGAATAATACTTAATAGTTAATACCACTCTCAATTTCTCATATTTAAGAGGTCAGCCCCATGATTTTTCAAACTTCGTCAATCACTCTTAGAAAATGTGCTAATTAGACTTTAAGATGTCGAGTGGGCATATGTTATGGTGTTATGTACTTATGTACCACCTAATTTTATTCTCCTTAGACTCGTGATTTTAATGCAAATCACAGCATTTTTTTTTTCTACAAACAAAACTACGTGAAAGTTGAAAAAGTTTACAATATTCAGTCGTATAAAATGTTGGAATTTTTAACGTTTTACGTGTTGGTTTCTTACAAAAGCTGAAAATGCTAAGCTCAAAAGCCAAGTTAACCTGGTGATAATAACGGGATAACCTTTTTGCAAACTAACAATTACCATATATATATATACATATTAAAATGAACAGGTAAGGTGAGGTTATTAGTTCAGCGGTGTCATGCTCCAATTGGTGATATTTGCCGCCTGTCGAGAGTCCAGATTCAATTCTTCTCTCCCCATGTGAGGTCGTATAAGTACTCAGAGTTTATTGTAACTTAAACTCAGAGTCTTTTCCCCACTGTTTACCGTTTGAATGATTCTTATTCGTACTTCTGCATCCGTCACTCAGTCTCTGAGTGTTAGCAAATTAAAAGAGAGATAGAACCTGGAGACTTGAGAGAGGAGTAAGTTCGTTTTTTGTATTTAATCTGGAACCATTGTCTCAAACAATGAGTTACCCAACATGAGACCTCCTAGGTTCAGGTACCGTGGGCCCACGAATTACTATGAAGGAGGACACTTTTGCCAGTGCTAACATCATCCCCATCATGTAACAGTGCTAGTAAATCATAATCTTGATGGGAAGAAGGATTTGGATTTGGCTCCACCCCGAAATCCAGCAGGCAACCCACTTTTGGAGCTGCATACGTGTCACCTCACTAATTAAAACCAGCTATTTTCTTTTCAATTGGTTTGATTCGAAGCTTTACATTCTTTTTTATTTTTGGTACCACGCACTAAGAACAATTTTGGTTCGAAATATCGCAAATGTGCGGTATTCTAGCATTCCTTACAGGTGAAGAGTGAAGACTCTCCCTTGTGCAATTTAGTATTTTCTCATCACTATGGGCGTATGGGGGCGTTTAGAGTGCTTAGTGCTTAATTAGACGGCTGGCCCTTTAAAAAGTGTTGAGTGATAAAGAAATTTTTATTCAGCAATCAGCTTTAAATAAAAATTAATTTGTGCTTAACGAGTAATCCAACGTGGATTTGACTCACTACTTAACTAGTAGTTGGTAAAAGTTAGTAAAGGTCGTGTGTGCTATCAATATATTTATATCATGCTATGCAATAATAAAAAATAATAATCTACCCCGCTACTGAGATAGATCATAGAATGTACGTGATTAGATGAAACCTTTCTCCTCTGGGCTGAAATTCCTACGTGCTTCTGGTGCAACTCAGGCATGCGTGGGTGTGTCCGTGTGTGAAATTCTCGCACAACTCAGGTAGACCCAATCAAGTATGAATTTGGAAAGTTCCACAAGTTCTGTTGCATGGATACGCCCTAATTTTCTATCGCGTATCCGTGTCCTGCGGACACTGGTATAGACACCCGGACACAAGCAAAACAGACCCTAATTCTCAGATCTCACCGTGTCCAAATCGTCGTACCCGTGTCCAAACCAGACACTCCGTCCCGTACCCATGCAACACAGTCCACAAGGGATGAGGCAATATGTTTTCCTTGCAATCATCAATTTATAAAGATTCTAGGTTGAAGATTGAAAGGATAAAATGTGTGGAAACAATCGTAAACATCTACAAAAAATAAAAAATGCCTATGAATAGCACACCAATAATATTTTTCCTCAATGCAATAAGAAACCCACGTTTGTTTGTCTAGGTAACCCCTAAACAAATTGGTTGAAATAAGAAAATTATGTTATTTAATTTTATTTGGAACAAACGTGAGTCGGGTTCTAGAATTGCCAAGGTATACACTATACAGTCTGGCTGGTAGCTCGCGTTTTAAAGGAATTTGGCAAAGCCAAAGGGGGTTTGAAGGAGAGTGAAAAAAGATAACACCAAAATTGACCAAATTAATCACAGGGTAAGTAAAGTGGTGGAATAATGTCATTTAAAATGGGTCTAAAGGTCCCAAGGATTAGGGAAAAGTGGAAAACACTATGATCGTACTCATTGGTCACGAACCAAATGATTTATGGTATAAAATTCAAGGCACTCGCCGGAGACCTTTATTTTATTTATTTTGTTTTTGTTTAATCGAAATAAATTAAGGCAGTACCTCCATTTGAGGAAGCCAAGTGTTATTCTCATTACCCCACTCCAATTTCATTTTTTTCCTATGTTTTCAGTAGGTAACATTTCAAATATTAACGAAAAACCAAATAAATTTCTGATTCGACCATGATAATGTCAATATGTTCTCAATTCGAATTTTGTCAGCAACTCAGTGCAAAAAATTACTGACATTATTCCATTAGTTGCTGACAAAATGCGCCGAATAACAATTTGTGGTCTAATTAAAAAGAAATTGACATTATCATAGTCTAATTGAGAAATTATCCAAAATATATATATATAATGCTTCAAAGATAAATTGAGTAGATAGAGAAAGTTTGTATTTGAGTATTGGGTTGTCTAACTACTCGTCAATTCTTACAAAATAAAAATAAAATAAAATGAGGGTTTTTATAATAATTTAATCTATTGGGTTCAGGCACAGCCGCACAAGGACATAATAATCAGGTTCAATGTCTCGGGGTTGTAATAGGACTCCCCTAAAAAAACATATGGCGTTGGCGGATACTTGTATTTATTTGGTCATTTTTCTAGCAAATTACTTATACATTATTTTACTTTTCCAAATCCTGGATCCATCTATGTTATTGTTTTATTTTGCACAACGGTTTTTCATTTGATCACTATATTTGCGAACAATAAGCATTTAACATGCACCACCAATTTGACAGTTGTTGAATATTCTGAAAACACAGCACCTACTTAACTTTCAGACCTTCAACAAGGCAAAAAAAAATATATATATATAGGGTAGGACTTTCTGCTTCAGGCATTCAAGAGCATCTACGACACAACTAATTATCATTATACAAGACAGTTTACACTTTACATTAATCAGAATCATCAAACACGTATTTGAGTATTTCTTAGTTTTACAATCGCATTCGAGCTTACAAATACTACTAGCTAATGCAATAATAATGGACGTACGACTATTGGGTAAGACTTTGAGAGTAAAAAGAGGTACGAACGTGTGCAAGGATTCAGCAAGTAGCAGAAACAGTTGAGAAATTGTTGAATGCAGTGAAGAAATTGTTATTTAACAAGCAACAGGAACGGTGAAAGAAATTGTTAAAACGCAAAAGAATTGGTGAAAAAGTAAGGAAACAAAAAAGAATGAAAATCACCTTATCTATCTCGAATATCAATAGACGGGTGTGGGGGTTGGCTTTGCTTTTCTTGCCCTTGTCTCTCATTCTCTCTCTCAAAACGTCTTGTCACACCCACTCTCCCACGAACTGCTCCTCCTCGGAAGCCTAGCTAGCCTCTCAATATCATGAATGCAAGTGCTGATCGATTCCCACAGCTCCCATCTTGGCCACCGTGATATGTTCTCACCTCAAAATTATCCTTTCAGCCAAACCATATCTTTTAGACCAGACTTTCACTTTACTTTTCTTGTGCCCCAAGAACCCATGATTTATGAATCTTCTTGTTTGAGTTCATGGGTGATTTCTTTGCAGTTTTATAACTAAGCTGCTCTAGCTAGCTAGTAAACAGTCTCTTTGTCCTTTTATTAGTTTTATTTTATAACTAACATTTTTTGAAATTATTTATTGAATTAGGGTTTGAGTTTTGTATTATTTTACTTTATCTGGGTCTGTTTAAGTCATGGAAGATTATTCTCAAATGAGTAATCATGAAAACACACCTTCAAGAGGGAGTTTCTTATACCCTACAGCTCTAGGTGTTGCACCAAATAATTCAGCTGCTTCTCCTTCATCCTCTCTTTATGGGAATAATTTAGCCATGAACTCTTTTCTTTCTCATCAACCATCTCTAATGGTCAAGACTGAAGCTGCTAGTTCCTCTCACCAGCATGCTAGAGAATTTCACTATTCACTACTAAGAGGAAATCATGAGCAACAAACAACAACAACCCATTTCTTTCAGCAACAAGAGCAAGAACAAGGACAAAGGACTAGGAGCTTGAACGATGTTGATGCTATGAAGGCTAAGATCGTCTCACATCCTCAGTATTCTAACCTTTTGGAAGCGTACATGGACTGCCAAAAGGTGAATATCCGATGCATACGCTGCACTGCACACAAACTGAAAACAAGTAGAATTTTTTTTGTTTTATTTTTCAGCTAAATGGTGTTGGGTTGGCTTGTTATTTTCTCACAGGTGGGAGCACCAGCTGAAGTAGTGAACCAATTGGCGGTGGTTCGAAGAGAGTTCGAGACCCAACAGAAAGCAAAGATCACTTATAGAGATGCTCAAGCAGATCCGGAACTTGATCAATTCATGGTGATAATGATCTCTCGGCCATTTAATTAAAAAATCATTTAAATTAACTAATTAAATTGCTTTGAGCTTATTTGTTCATTAGTTTGGTAATGATTTGTAGGAAGCTTATTGCGATATGTTGGTTAAATACCGAGAGGAACTAATGAGACCTTTGCAAGAGGCAATGGAGTTCATGAGAAGGATTGAAGCTCAGCTTAAAACTATAAGTAATGACTCCATTCCTATTTTCACTGCAGGTACTAATACTATACTTACAAACTCGTTTCTCTCTCTCTCTCTCTCACACACACACATCAGTGGTTACTCTACTTATATACCCAGTAGGCCTGATCTTAATCACGTGCTTAATTAACGTTTAATCCTTTCATCTGTAACTTTCGTGAAGTCGTTTTTCTTTTATTTCTGAAAGAACATTCTTGATGATAAAATTAAATCACACAAGCCAAAATGAGTTTTCTTTCTCGCTGCCAAAGCTCTCTCTCTCTCTCAATCTAGATTTTGAAGTATGGGTTATGATCTGTGAGAGAAGAGTGTGGCATGGCACCAACACCCTCGTCCATGGGTTTTAGTATTATCATTTTTTATTTTTTAAATAAAAATGTTTAACATTGGATACTGTTTTATGGAGATGTCTTTGAGCTCCCTTTTCATTTACATTTTATTAATTAGTGGTCTGCTGGAATGCTTTAGGCGAAAGAACAAAGAAGCAACCCCAATGCAAAAGGAAAATAATTAACTAAATGAAATCAGACCTGAAAAAAGAAACAGTAGAACTCCTTGTTGCAGTTCTTAATTATGTGGTAATGTTGTGTTGGAGTTGCATTTATTTGCCTAACATGGGACTACTCCTTTATACAATTACCTAGACACTTCACTACTGTTAGCGAAGACAAGTAGGTATAGAGTTTACTATTTTTCCATCTTTACTGGTTTTGGAAATGATAGTTTCCTACTCCCACACAAGATACGCATTGAAGACAGTTTACTTAATAGTTTTTTATTCGGTAGTTGTGTGTGTGGGTGGCGGAGAGACAGAGAAGAGAGAGAGAAATTAAACGAACTGTCATCTCTTTTTTTTTTGGTTATATGTATGTATATTTTAAAATTTAATTAATTAATTTACAGTACATATAGCTTATTTTGCCTTCTTTTTGTTTTTCAATTTCTATTGTGAGGGTTTTGAATTTTGCCTCTATATTTATAAATTTTACACAAGACCACATAATGGGGTTACGTACTTTCGTCGGGATAAAATGTACTTAGCTAGCTAGCAAATTACAATTGGTACTCCCAAACCCCCCACCATATCTTGAGTGGTTTAGCTAAAAAGCTAAAAAGATTGAGAAGTAAAGCAAAAATCAAATATTGACTGTTCTTGAATGTTTGAATTGTTGTTTAATTTGATAGCCTGAGTCGAATTTAGTAAGGCTATTTTACTATATTTTATTGTATACAGTCATCCTACATTGTACTTCCTGACTACATAAAGGGTAATATCTAATCATAATCATTTTTGTTAATCTATGTGCTGAGTCATATTTAGACATTGCAAATGATGTGAATGATGGTGTTTTCTATTGTTTAAATAAAAAATGCTTGAAGTTTAAGAATAATATATCAGAATCTATTATGTGATAAGACAAGCATCATACAAAATCTTGAATCTTTTTGCATGATCACCTAGCCATTTGAGTTCTTAAAGGCAATGCCTGTTCAAGAATCACTATGTATATGCTTATTTTTTTTAATTAGGAATTAAAAGGAATTGTAGGACACTAACCAAGTAATTAGGAGTTAAATGCAAAGTTACAAAAACGAGTTACCAATTTACCATACCTAGATAGCGATCTAGGATATTTGAAGAGAGCCAGGCTTGTATTTCACATTGAAATATGAAGAAAGTCATTTTCATATTGTTAATAGTTCAACTCATCTCTTCAATAGACGTGAGATACTTGAACAGTCCAAACAAAGAAAACGAGAGTAGTGTCCTAGCTAGAGTGCTCTTTTACACAGGTCAGAGGAGAATGATTAGTCATCGATGTCAACGCACATTATATGATATCTAGAGTCTTGGATATTAACAATCCCTGGGAATTGTCACATAGCTGACAATGAGTCTGCATAGAAAGTTGCAGGTGCCGACTAGCAAAGTCGGTAAAACTTTTGGGTGATGACACCAGAGGTCTGGGGATCGAATCCCGCCAGCATCAAAGAGTTACTAATCTCATTTTAAAACAGACTTGCCAATAAAAAAAAAAGTTTGCATAGAAAGATCACAATGAAACTTTGTAGGAGAAGAAATTATTTGATGCCTATAGCTCTTAGTAAACGGAGTACCTGGTCTCAGTAAATGCATAGAAAGGGATGGCCTAACTTGTCTAAGGGAGTACCTGGTCTTGCCCATGGACTGATGGACCACATTATGCCCCCTCAAAACACAATATTTCAGCTTGTAAGAGCAACACCAGTCCTTCCCAGAAGAATACTTATTGTCGTGTTGAAACTCAAGATGCATGTAAGGTTGCGTGTGCACTTTCAGTCAGTCTGTACTACTATTCAGTATTGAACTGCATGTTCTTTTCTTTTCGGAATGACGGAGAGGGAAAGACTGAACAACACCGGAAAAGGCCAAGCAAGTAAATTGTATGTAGAATAAAGTACCAAACATAGGTAAGGTCAGGGCTTATAGTTTAATTGGTTGAAGCGTATTGCTCATAACGGTGATAATAGATTTTGATATAGTTGTAAATTTTTTATAATTACTTAGTTTTGAACTGCATGTGCGCAGGGGCGGATCTAGGATTGCCACTCAAGAGGGGCTGCTACAACTAACATACACTACAAATATTTTTTATTGGGTGAATTATATACACTATTATAACTAGTATTTTTTTTTTCGACGGAAAAGTTGGGTGTGCAGCAGCACACACCCCCTGGATCTTCCCCTACATGTGCGTAAGGTATAAATAAGATATTTTCCAGAATATGGAGTTTCCACAGATCAAACACACCCATAGTGACGGCAATTCTTCTTGGGATTCCTCAAATTGAGTGATGTTGATTGAGGAATTTTTTCAAAAAGTATGTACAGAGTTAGGTTTATGTGTTGTGTTCTAAATATGTTCTAGGAGCTGTGAAGGGCTAATTGAAAATGTAAGGCGACGCATATCAGACATCGTTAGTTAACACTACAGCAAATGCGATGCCCGGTGTGTCCCAGCCGTAATCTTGCAATCTACTGTATTTACCAAATTGTTACATGGACTGAAACACCTCTTTGAAGAGAGATGTTGAATCTGAGAATATCGTACTGTTAATTCCCCCTCTGTATGACCAAGTTTTGTATTTTCTAATCAGAGGGTGAAAGGTTGTTTGTTCATCATAATGAAGCAGTATGCACACTAAATATAGTAAGCATTTGTAAGAGGTGCAATTTCGTAGTCACCTTTGATTTTCTCGCATTAGAGTTCTCAGGTTATGTCCTATTTAACTGATCCATGCAGATGGTAAGTGTGACGGGGCTGGTTTGTCCGAGGATGATCAAGACAATAGTGGGGGAGAAACTGAACTTCCTGAAATCGATCCACGTGCTGAAGACAGAGAACTAAAGAATCACCTGCTGAAGAAATATAGTGGTTACCTGGGCAGCCTCAAGCAAGAACTTTCAAAGAAAAAGAAGAAAGGTAAATTGCCAAAGGAAGCCAGGCAAAAGCTACTCAATTGGTGGGAACTACACTATAAATGGCCATATCCATCGGTAAGTCCCACGTAGAAATTGAGTTGGAAATTCTTAAATCTGAGGATTCATTAACTATAGCTCTTTTATGTTGTAACATATGATATTCTGAACATTGAAACAGGAGACAGAGAAGGTTGCTTTAGCGGAATCAACTGGTTTGGATCAGAAACAGATAAATAACTGGTTCATAAACCAAAGGAAACGACATTGGAAACCTTCAGAGGATATGCAGTTTGTAGTGATGGATGGGCTTCATGCCCAAAATGCAGCTCTATACATGGATGGCCACTTTATGGCAGATGGTAATTACAGGTTGGGACCATGATGCCACACGCAAGTGGGAAATGGAAGACCTGGTATCTTTTGGATGTGCGCTGGAAAATTGATTGTGGTTTGAAGCAGAGGTCAAAACATGAAATTTGTGGCAGCGCCGTTATGGTTCTTAGTGCAATGGTCGATCTTTTGTATTATACTATACCCAGTCACTTAGATTTATGGCAATTATTGCAATTTATGTTGCTAATTAGTTTCAGTTTCAAGTACTGAAGACGATATATCTCCTTGATATCAAGTTTGTCCAAAAGAGGCGGGATGTGTAAAGCCAGCCTGATTTATGTTAATGACTTGTTGTCTTCAAAATTGGTCTCAAGTGTACTCTAATACGAGCAGACAGATTGCAGCAGCAAATCTAGTCTAGTCGCGACCAAATATCCTAATGGCTGCAGAACAGCTCCTAGCGGTGGTTGTCAAACTGAACTCTCTCAATGCAATATGAGCGTCCTTGGCGATCCCGATGTTGTCATTGTTGATATGGTCGCCCTCAAGGAGCTGGGCTGTTAGTGCATGGTGCATACTGCATATCCCTAGGACTATGAATACACCTACCTTGATACCCAAAACAAAGAAAGAACGGAGAAATAAAAAGCTTCTAATTGGGACAAAAGATAATATTGGAAGAGGTTTTGAAAAGAAAAGGGAGAGTTGTATAAACCAAAGGTACTATTCTTGTGTTTCATAAGATTCCTCGACTTATTCATGAATGTATACACCAAAGTTGTTATTTTGCTTATTTATTTATTTTTATTCTTTATTTCACTTGTTTTTATCATGCTTTCTTCATCTCTATTTTGGGTATTTTCTATATTTTTTGTAATTTTTAACCTCTCCTGGGTTTATGTGTTTTGTACTTGCAATCAAGGAGATCGCTAGCAGTGGGTTTTTTTAAAATAATTTTGAGTTTTATTTTAACTTTTTATGTGAATGTTTTCTGATGACTTTATGAAACACATTTGGAGAGCTGATAGTACTACTAGTTCTTTAACTGTAGCTTGTGTGTCTGTTCGTGGACATTGCTGGGTTTGTCAGCTATGTCGCTGATGGTTTTGCGTGAAGTGGCTGTGTAGCATGGATATATTGTCTTGGTGTTCTTCACATATTTTTTTTGTGCAATGTTGATGATGGATGATCGGTAGAGTCCGAGGACCTCTTTGTCGATGAAAATATAATTGGTTTGGTTTCGGAAGAGTTTCTTGGGACAACGATGTATATGAGATGTTCACAATTTTCTTTTTTTTAGTATAGGATTCATAGATTAAAAGGCCGCAGCAACTCTGACCTTCGGGCTGTTTGTGCTGCATACAAAGAGTTCTTATGCACTGTATCCTTCCCCCCCCCCACTCTGTATTTTCTATCTTGGTGTTATAAATGCCATCATTTCGGTTCTTTAATCGAGTGAGCCGAGCGAACGATCTTGGCAGAGAAGGGGGCAATGCGGACAAAAACCAACTTGGTTGGTTTCTGTCTGTCTGTTCTCAACTTCTCTCTCATTTTTTCTTCGTTCCAATACCCTTTCTCCTTCACCCATCTCAACCCAACTCTCTCTCTTCCCCGCAGCTCTGCTCACTCCCCACTGCCACGCAGTATACTAGTAGTTTAAAGTTATTTTGATTAAACATTCTGGTCAAGTGAGCGGGAGCGAACGATTTTGGTAGAAGGGGGCTATGCGGACAAAAACCAATTTAGTTGATTTCTGTCTGTCTGTCCTCAACTTCTCTCTCATTTTTTCTTCGCCCCCAATACCCTTTCTCTTTCACCCATCTCTCTCTCCCCCGCATCACCCAACTCTCTTTCTCTCCCGCAGCTCCGCTCACTCTCCACTGCCACGCAGTATACTAGTTACTTTGGTGAAGAGGAGAACATCATTGTTGACAATATTAGTTTCAAAATAAACTGCTTATTTCAAAATATGTCACTTTAATCTCGCTTGTCAGTGTCCACAATATCGTTTCTATGTATGTACAGGGATTCTTATAGCTTATGGGCATAACTCTAGCACAGTAGCATGCCCTTGAGAGTAGAACAGATAATCTCTATGTATATAACCTTGTCATATTTCTAATTTTTAGGTGTATTTGGAAAGTTATTGACATTATTCTTCCTCTGTATTACTACGCTTTCACAGTTCTGAACCTGCGTCAAACAATGATCTACTTGTGCTTGTTGTTGGTTTTCCTGTGATTAGCTGAAACCATATCAAAGGAACTTATTTTTCACCTCGAGCTATTCCTAATGCCCTATCCAGGATGATAAGGTGGCCACTGCTAAAGTGTCTTATAATAAGGTCACCCAGTATTGAAGTTGCCTACTTGTTCAATCAACAAGGATGTCTGCAGTTGGCCATAGATGGGATGGTGGTTTCTTAGGAATTAGATTGTTGCTACTTCTAGTCATGCTTTCTCATTTTTTATTTGTTCAGGGAGGGTTAGCAGAGTCGAAGGGAACTTCTAGGTAAGGACACCTTGAACTGGCATTTGGTCCCATTTTTGTAGTGGCTTTTAGTAATTCACATCACTGTACTTGGACTGCCCAAGTTCATCAGTTGTTTGATTGCCGTTGTACTTGAGCTTTATTCATTTTGGTTCAGAGTCTATACCTTGTGGAAGGAGGCATTTACTATCAATAGTGTAGTACACACAGGTAACAATACGGCGAAGACTTTCTTGTTTATTCACATTATAGTTATTAACGGTTTTATCTTTGATTCTGCACGGGGTGAACTGTTAATTGGGAAGACCATGTTTAGAGTATCTTAAGGAGAGAAACTAAGAAAACATTAAAATTTTGAACCAAACCAAACACCAAACTAAAAAAACACCAACCAACTTCAAGAGAAACATCAAATATTTGACAACAAATGGTGCGGTTTTGGAAGCCGCGTGCCACTAAAGCCTATCTTAAAAGCCCAAGTCCAGATGTGTCCGCACATCACATTTTTTTTTTAATCAAATATCTCGTAGCGGTTTTTGCAAAACCGCGTGATTGAAGCCTTCCATTCTAGCCCAAGCTCATATGGTGTTAAAAAAATTGCGCAGTTTATCATGAGAGATATTTGATCTGATACTAAACCTGGAACCAAATTTTAACCAATTTGGTGTTTGGTTTGGTGTTTTCATCAACATGGGTCTTTCTTGAAGATGAAAAAACATCAAATTATTAGAAATTTACTAGGATAGTATCTCACTTAAATATACTCTAGGCTCAACTGGTAAAATTCTATAATGTCAAGGCCCAAGCTACCAGTTGACGGATCCATCGTTCATGTTGGGTGGCTCAATTTTTTTCAAGTAAATGGTCCTCATATGTCATATACTCATATCCAATCCTCATAATCAACTGAGAATAATTTACTGTTTTTTTTTTTCTGGCATCTGTTAGTTGGGCATAGCAGCTAATTTACTGTAAACCTGGTAAGTTGTTCATATCTCGACTTTAATTTGGAAAGTTTCATGTTCCTCAGTTGCAATAGCCTGTATTGAATTGGAGATTAATACTATTTCATTTCTAATGTCATGCCGAATTCAATTGTTATTTGATCTTAGCAATCTCATTTGTAATAGATTTTGCTTTCGGAATGGTTTGGTTTTCTGCCTTTAAAATTTGACAAGTTATAGATTTAATATATTAGCAAGAATCTGATATATGTTCATTAAATATGGATGTTCCGTGTATTGAAGGACTTGAAGCGAAACGGATTTACTGCGATAATGTTAGGAATGCTTGCTCACTGGTTGAAACTGGAGATGAATGCTCAAAGTTGGGATTCCGACTGAAATTATCCAAAAATTCAACTAAGGCAACAAGGCAAGTATCCTCTCAGTTCATTTGGGTGTTCAATACTTGAAATTTTACATGGTGGTTGATTAGGATCTGTCATCTGTGTCATATTTAGGTAGGGATGTCTATCTTGCCCGAAATCCGAAACCTGCCCTCCGAACAAAGTACCCACACCGAACCTGTTCGAACCCGACAAAATCCATACCCGAACCAAAATATATAGGGTAGGGTTTGGCCACTCTCTAAACCCGGCCCGACCTAATAATTTAGCCCTAAACCTGTTAAAAGGGCTAAAAAACCCAAAACCAAACCCGGACCAAAATTGAACCCGAACTTTGGTTTCAATTGCATACAATTAATCTGATATAAAAGAATGAGTTAGATAAATATTTGGATTATGATCTCATTCATGTTTACAATGACGAGTTTTTTAATATATTGAATTATAAAAAAATTTATGTCGGGATTTTCAATTTTTTAAATAATTGCACGTGAACATATGTCTATATTTCATTCTGAGTCCATATATTTTAAATCATATCAAATAATTATGTCCGAATATAAGTGATAATTACTTTCAAATTTATTATAAGTTTTATTTTGTTTGAAAGATTAGGTGATAGCCAAAGAAAGAATAAAATATAGATATATATTTCAAAGAAAGATTTTTATTGTCTTCTTATATCGGGCTTTATTCTATCTGAATCCAAACCTTATCTGAATCCAAACCTGATGGGTACCCGAAATCTATATAATAAGCTAAGGTTTTTTTTAGCACTAAAAGACAAAATTACAAACAAAGGACGGTCTAGATCTATTTTGAGAAAATCTAACGGCTGTTGAGTTTGAACCCAAGAAACATTAGTTTCGATTTTTTAGTTTCGATTTTTCTTACCAAAAAAAAACTTCTCACCTCATCGCTGGGGAACTTCTCACCTCATTGTCGCTGGGTTTACCCATCTTCTCACCTCAACGTCGAGCACTCGAACTCCAAAATCCCCAAATCCTAACAAAGCAAAGAAGGCAGCAAAGAATGTTTGAGCTGTCTTGATTGATTTTTTAGTTTCGATTTTTCTTACCAAAAAAAAACTTCTCACCTCATTGCTGGGGAACTTCTCACCTCATTGTCGCTGGGTTCTCACCTCAACGTCGAGCACTCGAACTCCAAAATCCCCAAATCCTAACAGCAAAGAAGGCAGCAAAGAATGTTTGAGCTGTCTTGATTATCTCAGTATACAGGTAATTCTCTGTCCTATGATTTATACGAAGTGCCATTGGTTTGATTTAGAGTTACATATCTAACATTGATTTAGAGTTGTAGAGTTTTGACTTTTGTATACGAAGTGCCATCTACGAAGTGCCATTGGTTTGATTTAGAGTTGTAGAGTTTTGACTTTTGATTGTATAATGGCGCAAAGTTGTTTTTGATCAATTGGCCTGTTGTTTTTGATTGTAGAGTTATATTTAATGGTGTAATGGCTCCTGTTGTTTGATTTGAATTTATTGGTTGGAGTTTAAATAGTTTAGTTTTGGAAACATTGAGCTTTCATAGTCTCGAGACTGCTTCAGACTGTTTTCTCCTTATACATTTTGGTTTTTATACTTTGATGGAAACATATTGAGCTTTCATAGTTAAGAACTTCATCGACTTTTATTAGTCTCGAGGCGCTTGATTTTTTTTCTCCTTATACATTTTGGTTTTTATACTTTGATGATTGAAAGCCATATTTTTGAAGGCAAGATGATCCTTTGGTGCATGCCTTTTTTCTTTCCTTAGTTTATACATCATAGATGGTGTGTATAATGCAATTTTGGTTATATCACTCTATGTTTAGTTAATGTACTTCAAGTATCATGTGGGCTGGCCTCTATTTTATTTGTTTATACACATTCATCGGTCACTTTTGGTAACAGTCAAAGCCTTAGCAGTAATAGTTTTTTCCATCGGTCACTTCTAATACTAAACTTATGTTTCAGAGTATTGCTACCTTTTGATGAATAATTTTAGTAATTTATGCTACTTTATGTAAACTCTGGTAGACTTTTGTCTCTGGTAGACCATTTACTGGTGAACATCGATAACTCACTCCCATGGTTTACAATTCTGAATTGGGAGAAGGTTTTATACTTTTTGTCTAGGTTCAGTTTTGATGTCTTTAGGCGAGAATTTTAGTAATTTATGCTACTTTATGTAAACTCTGGTAGACTTGAGTTAAGTGAATGGTGGGAAGTTACGTATGTGATTCCTGTAGACTTGCGCGAAATAGGAAAGCTTTAACCGAGTACTCCTTCCATCACTTTTCTTCTCACGACAGCTTTGCAATCTCCATATACCATTTTCCTATTTACGACTGCTTTATTTTGTATGATGTATTGTATGATATTGGTGCTGCTTTCGTTAGATATTTGGCAAACTGTTTTACTTCATGTTATTTTAGGTAGTATTTGAAATTTATTTTTTACTTCCAAGTGAGAGGATTGGAGTCAATAGCTTACAATAAGGATTTGTAGTATTTCAAATCCCATTTTTGTTCGGGGAGGATATTCATGAGCTTCTCTTGAGTTTCACAGAAGTTGGTCAGAGCTCCCCTAAACCAATATTCTAGGTATAATATTTCACCCGTTTTTGTTCTTAAAACTCTCCTTATTAAACCATCATTTCAGTTATGATACCATTTAACTTTCTGCATAATTTCTTTTCTAGGCAATCATGGTGAAAGAGCTTAATTCAGTCGCAAGTAAAGAGCAAATTGCAACAGTATGAAATACTATTATGTGATTTCACTTTGTGTCATAACCACTTTTAAATATCACTTGAACATAGTCCCGAGTAACGAAATTGATTTTTTTTTTACATAGATTTACACACACCTACACACATATATATATTTGTCCAGTTCCATAGTTCCATATATATTATTATATTGATTGTTTGTTATTTACGAGTACAACTATATCAACATATTAACGGGAGTATCTTAGGTCGCGACTTCATTACCACAAACCGGAGAAATGAAAAGAGGGGAAAGGAGTTTAATTCACGGTCAATTCCATAGCACGACATCCTATTACGCCTCCCAATCCGATATATATGTGCCTCCCCATGAAGAGATATGCGCCCGAATCGGTATATGTGCCTCCTAATCGAAGATCTACTCCTCCATCGATGTGCTTCATAATCGAAGGTCTACTCCTTCTCCATCTGTTGTGCCTCATAATCGAAGATCTACTCCTTCTCCATCGTTGTGCCTCCTAATCGAAGATGTAATGCGACTCCTAATAGGCTATCTGTTGTGCCTCCTAATCGAAAATTTCATTTACTCACAATAGGCTATCGTTGTGCTTCCTAATCGAAGATCCACCGCAGTTCCACTAGGCTATCTGTTATACCTCCTAATCGAAGTTCTATTGCGGTTCCCAATATGTTATCTGTTGTGCCTCGGTCAAAGATCTATTGCACCTCCTAATCGGAGATCATTTGCGACAACGCCTTGAAGAGAAAGGAAATGCAAGTGCCTCTAGATCACGATCAAATGACTATAGCACAACAAAATCGGAGACAGAGAGAAAAAGATGTTATGTCTGATTACACAGCAGATTCCTTTAAGAAGACGAGGTCAACGTACGAAGTTGGGTCCTCTTCATCAATGTATGATATCTCTCACAGAGAAAACCAGCCTCCATTCACAAAAGATGTAACAATGCAAAGTTGTGAGAATAACACTATGTAAGTCAAGTACTTAAATTCTCACTCTTATGTTAAATTTCAACATATCGTAAAGCGTGATATATCATAGGTCTATTTTTGCAGTGATCATGATATGAAATTTGGATTTGACGAAAGTGAAGAAGAAATTCTTAATCCTCATAGAGGCCATGCGCTTCCGGTTCAAATCGCCGTCACTTTTGGGAAAGATGGATGTTCTTTGTCCATTTTGTTCGCCCCCTTCATTGGAAAGATGAGCGATTATCGAAATCAAGTAACCGACCTTTATTTGGAACTTTAACGTTTACAAGGAAAAGTTAAGCTACCGCTTCTTTCTCCACTGCCTCCGACTTAAATCTTTATTCGAAGGATCTAATAAGCGTGCAAGATTATTCCGTGAGCGATTCGGCAATACAATGTGTGTAATGCCTTTACCGGTCTTGGTTGTAAATTTAACGATCGTGTGTTACATGGACGTGGTCCTACCTCATTCATCGTTCATGGAGAGTTCGCGGCATCAAATCGGTTCATTGTTGCACGATCCGGGGATGGAACCTAAGTTTTCACAACTTTATATTTATGATCCCCTAGCTGCTTTGGATCACCGCCACAATCGTAATCCGAATTTGTCAAGGGAAGTGTTGAAAACTGCATAAGAAACTCTTCGCGGACCACAAGTTTTGTGATATCTATAAGCAAGCATTTGAGGTTTTAAACGAAAATGCTTTTGAGAATAACAATGTTCGGTCCATCTACACTATGATCCGCGTTGGATAGACGAAGGTACAACCTTCCGACAACCGATGAGATTTGCGGTGATATTGCACGGAGATGGGAGTAAGGTTGATGCCATGCGTGATATTGTACTTGCCGGGAGAGGAGGGCATGAGTTGGAACGGATAAGCGAATGTCATCCCGCTTTATTTGCCTTTGCATTATTTGTTCTTCGTTTCCTTATGGGGATTTGGGTTGGTCACCGATTTGAAGTTGTGGGACGCCAAGAGAAATGCTCCAAGCAATGCAAGACTCACCCAATTATTGTATTACGCCTACCGTTTGTTTGAGCGACCCACGAGTACTCATCCATCTTGGGGTGTAAATTGTTGCATGAATTTTTAGTTGATGCTTGGGCTGCATATGAGCGTAACCGTCTGCGATACATTAGACTAAATCAAGACACCATCCGTTCGGATGTGTACAAGTGCTTACCGGATGTTGCACTTGAGGGATTAAGTCCCGATCAAATTGGCTAACGGTTCATTTTGCCTTCCTCGCATGTTGGAAGTCCAAGGCACATGTACGAGATTTTTCAGGATTCAATGGCTATCACCCGCACTATAAGCACCCGGATATTTTTCTTACGGTGGATCGCAAATCCTAATTGGCAGGGAAATTAAAGATCGCTCAAGGAACACCAAACCGACACTTCGCCTGAAATAGTTGCACGGGTATTCGAGGCTGAAACGAAAAGCAATTATGAAAGAAATCTTGAAGAATGATATCTTCGGTCGGTGGTTGCATATGTCTATACCATTGAATTTCGAAGCGGTCTTCCACACATGCATTGCCTTTTATTTCTTCGCGATGATGACAAGATCGAAACGGTGAGCAAGTTGATGAATTTGTATGTCTTTGAATTCCCGGACCCGACACCCCCCTGCATTGTTTGAAGCGGTGAAGAAGTGCATGGTTCATGGCCCCCGTGGTGATCGAGATCCCGAGTGCTTCATGTATGGAAAATGGTCGATGCACTAAAAGCTATCCAAAAGAGTTTGTGGAGGAAACAATTATGGATAAAAAGGGTACTCCATTTACCGGAAGCGGCGACACCGACAATAAATATTTTGTGAAGAGGAAGAATAAAATGGTTAAAGTTGATAATGGAGATGTTGTTCCCTACAATGCATATCCATGCGAAATGTTTATTTGCCATATCAATGTTGAAGTTTGTGCATCGTGTCAAGCTGTTAAATATATTAACAAGTACATCTACAAAGGCTATGACAAAGCGGCGGTGGTGGCGGCGGGGAACAAATGATGAGATTCAAAGAATATATCGATGCAAGGTACATTGGACCAACGAAGTTGCGCATGGCATCTATTTCAAAATCCAATGCATAAAGAGTTTCCAAGTGTCCAACGATTGGCTTTATTTGGAAGGTATGCATAGGGTTGTTTTCAATAGCAAAGAGCCCATGGATGCAATTCTTGCCCGAGCAAGAGAGCAAACTTCAACACCGACTTTCTTTTAAGCGCGGTTTGAAGATCTAGATGCGTCGCATATACCTATCAAGAGTTTCCACGACACTATGTTTTCCACAAAGACTCTCAAGAGTGGACTCCTAGGACTCGGGGACCTTCCATTGGTAGGATGTATTTTGCAAGCCCTAATGCCGGGGAGCGGTTTTATCTACGCTTTGCTACTTCATGTTGTAAAAGGGCCTACCTCCTTTGCATATCTTTATAAAGTCGGTGATACCATGTACAAGACATACAAAGAAGCATGTATTGCGGGTGTGGGCTGTTGGAAAGTCGATGATGAGTGGATACAATGCCTAGAAGAAAGGCGATAATGAAAACGGATATCAACTACGGAGGTTGTTTTGTGTAATTCTTTTTAGAGTGTCATCCGTTACGACCGGATATACTTTGGAGCAAATTTGCATCGAGTATATGTGATGATCTTGGACGGCGGCGAACAAACCACGACATCCCGGATCCAACCGATGAGCAAATAACAGATTACGGCTTATATCCGGTGGAACAAATCCTTTTAGAATCACGGGGAAGACATTGGAAGATTTCCGCCCATGCCAAAGCAAAAGGAGGATTGGAGCAAAATTGTTGGCAATAGGCTCATTTGGGAGCAACGCCAACTTCAAAGATGAAAGCATAGGAAAAGAGGTTGCAGTTGATGTGAGTCGTCTTAATGCCGAACAACTTCATGCTTATATCTGCCGCGGATCGATTCAAGATATGGTGACAAGGGCAAACTTTTCTTTTTGAATGGGCGGGTGCGGGGAAAACTTTTTGTATAATACAATTGCAAAGGCTTGCCGCAAAGACGGGTCTTATTGTCATCATGGTGGCATCATCGAATTGCATCTGTTATTATGCGGTGGCATGACCGCCATTCTACATTTAAAATTCCAATTGATGTGATGGATACCACTTTTGCGGCTTCACTAAACATTCGACCTTTGTCGACCTATTTAAAGAAACAAAACTAATTGTTTGGGACGAGGTGCCCATGCAACATAGATCGTGGTGTTGAGGCCGTGGATAGAACACTTCAAGATATTTGTGGAAACAAGAAGATATTTGGTGGTATCACTACGGTTCTTGGTGGTGATTTTCGACAAACACCACTGTTATACCGTTAGGCCGAGAGAGCAATTTGTTGGTGCATCACTACTGGCGGGCTCTTTCCTTTGGAGTTATTTAGAAGTTTTGCACTTGATACGTAACACGCGGCTTGAAATGGCAGAGTCCAAGAATGTCGAATTCGCCCGATTTTTGTTGGAGGTGTGCTACTAATGCCTTCTAATTAGAATGTTTTTTTCTCCATTAGTTCCATATATAAACGAACTATTTTAGAAACTAATGAATTCATTTTTGCTTTGATTCATTTAGATTGGTTCAAATCCCAAAGAATGCGCACAATTGCGAATGGAATCTGTAAGTGTACCAATATCCAAGAACTCATCTTCTCGCCTTCATCCCCAATTGGATGTTATGGACACACCGTCTCCAAATTTCTTAACCGATCGCACTATTCTTCTTTGTAATGATGATGTGAGTGCAATTAATGAGGTTGCACTCGAATTTTGTTTCTGGTGAAGCATTGAGTATTTGGCGGCAGATAAAATCATCGAAGATGATATTGATAATCCAAGTGGGGCTCACTATCCCACCGAAGTTTTTCGAACTCCCTCGACCCTTCTAGCTTACCACCTTTCAATCTCAAGTTAAAACCGGATGCCCTATAATGTTGCTTTCGGGAACATAGCACCTAAAGATGGGCTTTGCAATGGGACACGACTTATGGTGCTTCAATGTGCGAGTGAAGTCCTTCAAGCCAAAATTTTGATTGGAGAGAAAGTCGGAAATCCGGTACTCATCCCAAGAATATATCTCGCTCCCTCAAATGCAGAGTTGCCTTTCAAACTATCAAGACGACAATTCCTCGCTCGACTAGCTTATACCATGACAATTAATAAGTCGCAAGGCCGGTCCGATTGAAATATGTTGGCATTGATTTGAGGACACCGGTTTTCAGTCATGGGCAACTCTATGTGGCCATGTCGGATGTACTTCTTCAAAAGAATATCCGTTTTTCTTCCACCTAATGCAAGAAATTGTACTACAAATGTCGTATACCCAGAAGTTCTTCTCTAAGGACATCGATACCAATGAGAAAAGGCAAGTGAGAAATTAAAGAATGTTACTTTTATTGATTTAGAAAATAAATAATATATTGTATCCATATATATGCTATGTAAGTTTTTATGATAGTTTTTTTTTGTTGATGATAGCGTGGATACTCAAAAATAAGAATAGAGATTATTTTATTTTGAAAACCATCTCTTTTGTGCTAAATGTATCAAGTCTAAAAAAATCATGTGTATGTGGTTTGTTTGCAGGTACCAAGTTAAATTGCCATAATTTTTCAGTGACATGATTGTAGTCTTTGCTCCATGGCGGATTTATCCATATGGTAGCAGAATGGTGTGAACAGTATGCATAGAGAGGAGAATGAGAGAAATGAGGAACTCGATAAGTGGGCGTGGAGTATTTATTTTATTTTATTTTTCACTAGAATTAGCCCCAGGTGAAAAATTATGCAAAGTCTTCTTTAATGTTTAATGAGTTGTCTTTTAGTTTTAGAAGTAATTTGTGTTATGTATAAATATGAAGTTATATATTTTGGTATGGTTGATCTATGAGAATTGTATTGTTTGATTTTCAGGTTATGACAGGATTTAGGTTTTTGAAATGTTGAAAATACAAAGGAGACTCTGCTGGATTTTTTTATTTAAAAAAAAAAAAAATGATGATGCTCTTAATTGAAGACTCTCTCCCTTTATTTTCATCATTCTCATTCTGATATGTATTAAATTAATGAATGTATAAGAGTATGTGTAATGAGTTGGTTTGTGAGAAATGAAATGCATAGAATTGCAATAATTAAACTCACTTGAGTATGCGTATGAAATGATTATGAAGTATAAAACTGTTGGAAATGGTTATATCATCGATACAATGCTACCATAGAGATGGTCTCTCTTGGGGTGTTGTTCAAAAGCAATGTGTCTAGAGTGCCGACTGGCACGGGCATTCACTAGTATAGGATAGGATAGGGTTTGGTCACACTTCTCAACAAAATACCCGACTCTGAACCCGACCTGCTAAAAATCAGTCCGGGTTTGGATAATCCGATATCCGTTCAAAACCCAAAAAGTTAAGTTCGGGATAGGTCGGGTACCCATTTGGACATCTCTATATTTAGGGCAGGGAACGGGGATATGCTAATATCTTAATCCGATTTTTTTCTTAGTATCCGAATCTAAACCCGACCTGAATCCAATTTTTTTGCAAATATTTCTACCAAATTCGAACCCCAAACCCCATCTGGTAACACTAAAAATGTAAACTGAACCGGAATTATCCCTATCTAACCCGAATTTCAAATTTTCAATACAGTTATAAAGATGTATCCGAACCCGACGGGTTCCCTAGTCGTATTTGACATGCATATGACAGTGATTGGTCTTAACACAGCTATACTAAATGTGTAGAAATCTGAGAAATGGTCCAATCCTATGGTCCCACGGAACGTATTGGATAGACGTATGCGTACTGGAAAGTACCTTGATCATTTTCATGCTCTCATCATTCTGTTCATCATCACTCTTTTGAATGAGGTGGGAGTGGGACAAATGCACTATATTGGGGAAGAGTGTTTAAGATTCATTAATATCCTTTTTAAATCTGTCCCACCAAGTTATGCTGTCCACAATCCTGTCTGTTGGATTTTTATAGTAATTTTCTGATCATATTGTTTGAACCATTAGATTGAATTATTAGTACCCACATTGCAGGAGTACTCACAAATTAGTGTCTGAAATCTTGGGAAGATACTGTAGAAAAGGAAAGATTGAGGGGGTGTGGGGGAGACATCATGTGGTGCGTGACCCACAGGTTTCTGAAAAGGAGGAGCAAAGTCCCACAGCACGCTATCCTTTTTCTGTTGTTGTTCGATTGATGATTGAAATATTGAATGAGTCCCTTTCTTTTAATACTTCTTTTCTTTCACCACACGCTTCTCATCATCACTTTCTCGACTCTGTTTTATGACTTTTAACCCCCTCCATTTCTTTCTATGCATACAGAATTTAATACTGATACTTGCACGTGAGTGCACTTCTACTCAATCATAGCCTTCTACTCATCTATCGTTATCTTTTTTCCCTTTCTTGCCCAATTCAATTACCGTAAGTTAAAAATTATATTAAAGATCAAAGAAAGGTTACATTGCTGTGTGCATTCCAGTTAAGACAGGCCCGTGGTAAATTTGATATGGGACCTCCCATTTATGAACCCATGGGGGTCGACACCAAATGTGTATTTAAAGTTCATACCATCAAGGAAAAGATAAGATTGATTATAAACATGAGAGATCTGAATTATGATTAACTTAATCTATATATTTCTAGCTTTAACTTACTTACAATTCTAAAGAGAGAAATTAAACAACAACAAAAGGAGATAAAGATAGACTAGTAAGCTTTGAGCCAAATTAACCAATAAAAGGGGTTTTGGCCAGCTTTCTGAGTGTTATATAGTAATCTAACAAGCTGCAGATGGATGAGTAAAAGGGTTATAGAAATGCGGTTTAATCGCCATTGTGAGTGAGTTCTTGGATGATTTTTCTCCACCGCCACCACCACCAATTTTCTCACAAGAAGGACACATGGTTAGAGTTGCAGCAGGGAGTTGCATGTAGAGTGATGAGGTTACTTTTAGTGCCTTGAGGTCTTGTAGTTCCTTCTGGAGTCTACTGTTTTCATCAGCTAGAGTCTGACAATGCTTTCTCAAGTACTCACAATCTACTTCTGTTTGTTTCAGCTTTGTTCTTGCTCTTCTGTTTTGAAACCATACTTCCACTTGTCTTGGCCTTAAATTCAGGTCTTTTGCCAAAGTTTGCTTTTGTTTCTGATAATCCAACAAAAATGATAATTATGAAGAACCCCGTGAACTAAAATCTTCTAATTGGTAACAAAAGTTAAAAATGGAAAGTAAATAAAATGAAAGTGCGTCCTTACTGGATTGAGTGTTGTGTGGTCTTTGAAGCTCTCTTCTAAAAGGGCAGATTGTTCCTTTGTTAGTCTAAGCTTCTTTCTTCCACTACCTTCTTCATCTTCATCACTAACTCTTGAAGATACCCTTTCAACCTCCATCTCTTCACTTCCTGCAGGATCTCTTTCTCTCTTTATGCTTGCATTAGAGAAGGACGACATAGGTGTATGTGGTGAAATTTGTGGGTGTACATCACTATCACTGTTTTCTTCATACCCTTTCTTGTTCTTCCTTACATCTTGATGTGTCTCTTCTTGAAGTCCTAAAGTTAGCGAGGTCTCCAAACTTGTAGGTGGAGAAGTTAACACCAAATGATCAAACTTGAAGCATGGTTTTGTGTTTGAGGATCAAACCTTCTTTGATTTTGATTCTCATGCAATCTTCCTTGACAGCCTAACTCAAGATCAAGTCCTATACTAGAAACATCCTCAAAACCCATTTGTTTTCAGAGTATAGTAAAGCAAAGACGAAAGAAATGAAAAGTATGTTTTAACATATGAAGAAGAAAAAGAACAAACTCTTTGGGGGAACAAAAGATGAATGAACTTATGAATGAACAAAAGAATTTGGGGGATGTGTTGGCTATGGCTTATGGGACTTATGATTATTAACCTGAGGAGTGAATGAGTAGAGAAACGAATCTGTTGTGATGAATTATGAAAGGAAGACTTACACATCTCTCTCTTTCCACCTAGGTTGACCATGAGAACCCCACCACTATAATTACTATTACTATATATCCAAACAAAGTACTCTTATCCATCCTTTGCTTTTCTTGAATGTACAAGATACATGAAGACGTGGATTCACATGGAAGGTATAGATTTACCAAAAAAAAAAAGAAGCATAGAAGGTAAGAGAAAAGAACACCTCAAGAGAATGTTTCGTCATCCTCTTCATCATTCACGCATTTACTAATATTATTAATTTATATATTTCTTTTTCATGGACTTGTAATTAACTTATTTATGGTACTTTCCATCTTTACTTTTTTGTTTGTTTTATTAGTTTTACATCATTAATAGTTTATACACTATAACAAAGCACCTTTTGCTTTGTTTAGTTCATTTTGCTTTTCGATGAAAAGCTCGTTTTGTTAACACTTTGTATGCACTTCAGCACAGTTTTCTCTTGGGTGGTATGTATACACGCATTGTATTGAAAATCCCATATGTGATATATGTCTAAGTAGGTGTGTTACTGTGACTGGAAGTGTTGCTTTTGGATATGTACTGATGTGTGATGTGTGGTGGTATTAGATTAATGGGGCGTATGAGATTTTTATAAAAAACCAATCCAAGAGAGACACTGCTGAGGTTCATAATTGGTGCATGTCCTAATTATTAGGTTTTTTGTCTACCTTGTCGCAAACCAACTAAATGTCTCCCACTCCATGATGTTAGCCTTGCTTAACTTTGTTAGACATAGGTTCTAGCATGTAGTATCCCTAGATTTCTTTTTGGGTCGTATTATATATTCTTCTTGTGAAATGATGAAGGAGATGAGCATGAAAGAGATGTGCACTAAAGAGAATTTAATGGTTCGTGTCCCTTACATTATCAAATTTGGGAAAAAGGCAAGTAGGTACATAACACAATATGTGTTCACATTTTCAACCAAAGTTATAATGAATCCAGAAAATAATTGATGAACAAGCATCCCACTCTTTGCTTAAATAGAAAGTTTATCTGGAACTTTTAGGACCCATTATCAAATAATTTTAAATTTTATGTATCTATTCTGTTTATGATTTGTTGAATTGTCGACATCACTACTTGTTCACATGATAGGAGTTAATTATTAGAGAAGGGAAGAATATTATCGAACATTTTTACAGAGAACATCTATGCGACTATGCAGGTGTAGTAGTATTGGGAACTATAAGAATTTTGTATATGTTATCCACCGACAAAATTGAATTCCAGTCATGCTATTGGTGTGATGCGGCCCCTTCTTCAGGTCACGGCCCAATACGAGTACTGATAGATACATCTAACCAACTGCATACCTGGGCAGTTAATTTCTTCATCTTGACATCAGTGTTTTAAACAGAGAAGGCTTAAACTCATGACTTCATGATCATGCAAATGTGTTAATGATATTTGTTGACCGCGCACATGAATTTTTCGTGTTCTGTGATTAGTTACTCATATATTTGAAGCGCATCATATAACCTTCTGGCCTTGTTCCACTAGAGCCGACGATGGTAATATGGTTGCTTAGGTCGACATGATGGCACTCTGCTCGATTACCGGTAATGAGAGTCTTAGTTACAAACGTATTTGTATTTAAACTAGTATATGACCCATGATATGCAAAAAAAAAATGGTTCTTGTAAGGTTTTGCAAAAATTGGTACAAATAGTGTGAATTTTTTTGAAAAAACGCGAGTGACTTGAAAAATCCTAATCCTCAACGAGGTGAAAAAGGAAAGAGCTACCTTCCAATAGTGGAGAGAGTAGGGTCGGCAATGGGTCGGGTAAGAACTGATATCCAATCTGGTTCGAACTAATAAAAACGGGTCTGGGATAAGAAATTAGTATTTTGGACCGGTTCTGGACTTGAAAATCAGAGCCAGATTTTTATTGGATTGGATCTGGATTAAGTTTTGATCGAACCATTTTGGACCCGATCCGGTTGAAATTATTTTTCCCGTATATTCCAATTTCCTTTTTTAACGTCAATTTTGTATTATTTTTTAACATAACAGAAAAAACTATTTCTATCTAAAGAAAAATCTTCCCTTACAAATTTAGATTTCAAATCATCCATCACGCCTATTCAAACCACAAATCATGCAATTAAGATTTGAATTCCCAACTATCTAGTGCATATTCCAAAAAAATCAAAAGGGAATTTGAATTCCCAACTATCTAGTGCATATTCCAAAAAAAATCAAAAGGGAATGATATCTTGCCAAGGTGAATTCTCTATGATTATCTATATATACTTCATTCTTTACTGCTACTATCACAAGAAAATAGCATACAATCCAACGTTTTCTTAATGTAAGCCTCTTAGTTTCATATATTTTAGATATATTATTTTTAATTATTATTTTAGATCATATTGATAGATACTAATTTATATTATTTTTGACTGTTTGGTGCAGAGAGTGAAATTATGAGTAATCCTATTCCTATTGTTGAGAATGCCGCCCTTGCTGAAGTTTCATCTCTACCATCTGGAGTGAAAAGGAAGCAAGGTCAAAAGTGTGGCATGATTTTGACAAAAAAAATCATCGGAAGGTAAAGACATTGCTATTTGTAAGCATTATAGGAAGGAGTTTACTGCATCTAATGAAAATGGTACTAGTCATTTAGCAAAACACTTGAAGCCCTTTCCTAGAATGAAAAACAAAGATGTGCTTCAACAATTGATTTTTGCTAATAAGGATATCCATGATGGAACTCATGCTATTAAAACATTCAAGTTTGATCAAAGTCGAAGTCGACTTGATCTGGCACGAATGATAACAAAGCATGAGTATCCATTTTCAATGGTTGATCTTCAATTTTTTTCGTATTTTTATAAACAATCTTCAGCCACTGTTCAAACTTGTAACAAGAAACACAATCAAGAGTGATATTCTGACAAAATATAGCTAGAGAAGAGAAGGAAAAGCTTTACAATTTTTTTGATGATTTTTTTGGGAGTCAATTTTGCTACTGATTTATGGACTTCTGAAACACAAGATGCATATCTTTGTTTGACTGTTCATTTCATAGATAACAATTGGAACTTGCAAAAAAAGATTTTAAGTTTTGTGTTTATGGAAGTGTCTCACACATCTAATGAGATATCAAGGGTTGTTATGGCATGCTTGCTAGATTGGAATGTGGATAAAAAGGTTAACACTATTACTGTTGATAATGCATCTAATAATGATGCAATGTTAACCAAAATTAGAGCCATACTTAATCGTGATCAGTTGTTAGTCTTTGGGGAAAGTTTTTACATCTAATAATGATGCAATGTTAACCAAAATTAGAGCCATACTTAATCGTGATCAGTTGTTAGTCTTTGGGGAAAGTTTTTACATCTAATAATGATGCAATGTTAACCAAAATTAGAGCCATACTTAATCGTGATCAGTTGTTAGTCTTTGGGGAAAGTTTTTACATGTACGTTGTACCACTTACATTTTTAATTTTATTGTCAAAGATGGTTTATCTGTTATTGAGTTTGCACTCTCTAAGATTAGAGAGAGTTGCAAGTTTGTGAAGGGAACACCACAAAGAAAATTCAAATGGAAATCTGCAGTCGACCAAGTGAAGGGAGCAACAACAAAACAGATTTGCCTAGATGTTCTGACCAGGTGGAATTCGACTTATAAAATGTTTAAATATGCATTGATGTATCAAGATGCATTCTGTTGATTGGAACAACAGGAATTCGACTTTTTAACGAACCCAAGCAACAAATATTGGGAAATGGCCAGGGTGATTTCTGGATGTTTGAAGGTGTTCTATGATTCGAAAAAGACTCTTTCAGGTATATGGTTCACTAACTACTAATTTTTATTAACTAGACAATTTTTTTTTTCTTTGACATGTTTCTAGTTTTAGTTTTATCTCTTGGATGTTTCAAGTTAGTAATGAAATATTTGATATACAGGCACTGATTATCCCACTGCAAATATGTATTTTGCTGAAGTGTGTGAAATTCATGTGAACTTGCTTCAATGGCTAAATCATGAAGATGTATTGGTGATTCTGATGGCGGAGAAAAAATGTATAAATTTTTTAAGAAGTATTGGTCTATTTGTAGTTTGCTTCTAGCTGTTGTTGTGGTTTTGGATTCTCGCTTCAAGTACGAGATACTTTGTTTAAGATGTATTTGGATTCTCGTTTGTTCAGTTTTATTATAATCTCATATATGGAGCTGACGATGAGATTTATGTTAGTCAAGTACGAGATACTTTGTTTGACTTATATAATGAGTATACTTCAAGTCCAATTTGAACTCAAGCACTAGTACTCAAGTTTTCTATGGCAGCTCTTCAAGTGAAGCAATGATAGGGATTAGTAAGGACAAGCTCAAAAGGTTTGCAACTTGGTGCCATAATAAGGAGGGTTATGATGGTGCACCACAAAAATCTGAATTGGAGTAGTATTTGGACAAATCCATATTTCTTGCTAATAGTGAGTTCAAGATACTGAATTGGTGGAAGGTTAATAGTCCAAAGTATCATATTTTGTCTAAGCTAGCACGTGATGTTCTTACAATTCTTGTTTCATCAGTCCCATCTGAATCAACTTTCAGCACTAGTGGTATGGTGCTCAACGAGTACCGTTCTTGCTTGACTCAGATACATATTGCAAGCTCTTATTTGTGCACAAAATTGGTTGAATTTGGGTAATGGAGGTATGTATCAATTGCAAAAGTTTAGTATGTCAATTTATATTATATATGATATCAGTTTTCTCAAGTTGGTTTTTTACTTGATAAACTAGGTTCTTCCAGTGTTCAAATAACACACATGGATGTCGACAAACGGTGGCTTTGATTAACTAGGTTGGTGGGATTTGGACTAGAGTATGGTTTGGAAGTTGTTGATTATAAGAACATCAAGTTTTTTTTTTGTGAGCAGGAACAACAAGTTAATAAGGGATGTATGTAATTCCCTATTATTTATTATTATTTTTAATAAAGAAGAGTGGGCATAGAGTGCAAGATTGTAAGCTCTTGTATTGGCTTTTCATTGAGTAATGAAAATTTTCTTCTTTTATTTATGTGTTGTTTCTTTTATTTTATTTATGTGCATTGTTTATATTTAGTAAAAGAATTAATTTTCTAATATCTACATATAACGGAAATTAGGATCCAATTACAAAAGACCCGGTCCACCCAGTCCAAATTAAGGTTATTGGTTTGGAACGATGTCCAGAATCAAGAAAAAAATTTCAGTCCGATTCTCAATTTCAAATTTTCATTTGAGTCTGGTACGGTTCTGGATCTACATTGTTGAAAAATGGAACGGTTCTGAATTTTCAAATATCCAGACCGATCCAACCCATTATCAGCCTTAGTAGAAAGACATTACTAAATAATTAAATAAAAAGATATATTACGAATATGTAGAGAAGTATTAGAAATACACTATTTGGCTGGTGAGATGGGATTCGAGAAAGTCGGCAATCTGTAGAGATTTCTTTAAACGCATAATAATTTATTAAATCATGAAAGGAAGAAAATCACCATCATCAAAAGTGTGTCGAATCCTGCTGCAAGGCTTGCCCCAAACCTGAGCAATTACTGGACGCTTTCTGTAATCGTCAGAAAGATTTTGACTAACAAAGAAACATCCAAGAAAAAATCTTATGGGTTTGGCGCAAGTATGCAAGCATAATAGATCATTGACTTCTACGCAGTGTATGTACTATTTATTCATATACATTAATAGTCAAATGTGTTGCGTTATCTAAAGCACATTTCAAAATGACAAGGTAATGTGACCTATTAGGCATCAGGCTATTATGATTCATTCACTAAAATCTTATCTTAGAAAATCAAATCTAAATTCTCATCCAGAATCCCAATTGAAAAACAAGTATAATCCTACTTGGCTGACCACTGTGGAGGATGTGTCTTGGCGTCATTATAGCATTTTCCATTTATTTTCCGCAAGTGGATAAAGTAAAGTCGCAACCCAAAAATTGAGAAATAATACTTGTCATGAAGAGAAGAGTGCCATGTGGAGAATATCACGTGGGAGTGCGGAGGAGACAAAAAGTTTGGGACCTTTAGACCCTACCAATGATTTGGTATGATGGGCATTCGATTCTTTATAGTGACGATGATTATTGGGTGAAGAAGTTAACAATGACGGATATGATATGAGATAAGGTTTATAACTTTTATTTCGTTGCAATTTTTTTTATTTTCTTTTGTTCGATGTCATTTCCCTGTCTTCACGGCCAGCCGACCATGTTGGTATGCGATATGTGCACTTTGTTTGCCATTTTATTTTCTTTTCTCTCTTTCTTTCTTAATCACACACCGTCCAAATTAAGGAAACCGAGACTTTTGTCCACCTTGTTCAGTGCACATACTCATCTTGATATAGATTTTGTTTTCTTTATTCTAAGTTCGTTTTCTTTGTTCTGTTGTCAAATAGTTTATGCTTGTTCGACCTGATTATTCTTAGCAACCTATATGATTGCTTATTGTTACCAAAAAAATAAATAATAAGAAAGAAAGAAAATAAACTGAGATTGCTTACGGAGTAAGATGAAATAATTTTGTTAATGTTAAATCCTAAAAACATTTAAAACCAGAGTATATGGTCATTGGATCCAGTTAACTTCCTATAATTTTTTTAAGTAAAAGTTACATTTGGTTCGGTTCGGTTCTGGATAATTGGGTATCCATTGGCATCCTAGGTGATACACTTACAAAGATATTCTGCAATCATGAAACAAATCTTCAGTCAATGGAACCAAAAGATTTTGATTTATATTTAAAATCCCAGTTCTATGTACAACAGCAACGGAAAAACTTGAGGTCCCATTATGTGCATCAAAGTCATGCAGAATAAACTACTCAAACAGTCGAACGTTGCAATCGTGCTCATCTTGCTCACCTATTTCTTCTCATCCATCCCTTCATTGAAGTTGAAAACATAATGTATGATCTTGCCCAAGGCAGTATGTGGAACATTACTAGATCGAGTGATCATAATCCAAGAGGTACATTGCGATTTCTCTGATCCTTGTCTCACCAATCCTTACAGACTGCATCAACCCACCCATCTAACCAAGAGCTTTTCTAACGAAGCCTTTTCTATTGATTGGAACTTGACCGCCTAAGTATCTCAATCAATCCACCTTCTAGTTGATAGAAATGATAGAAAATTTTATCTGGTTGCTTGCCCATCAACACCATTTTGTCACCGACACTAATAACAATTATAAAATTAAGTTAACTAAGCTGAGCTTGACATGATAAGATCATGCAAAGTACAAAACTGAAATAAATGATGATATACAGCTATGCGATAATAGATAAGAACAACATTAAATGCTCAATTCTACATAGCGTACAAAACTGTAAGTGAACTTTACATATATTGCATTCCCTCCAATAAGATTATATGAACTCCAATTTAAAGGGTGATTTTTAATTCAAATTAAGACATTTTATTACTCTTACATAATCAAGCCATGATTTTCTTTCAATTTCAATTGGACTTTTAAGCTTTACATATGGCCTCAGTGACAAGTGACAGTTACCTTCCGGTTGCTTTCTATATAATTTGGCGGTGTTGCTCATGTTAATAGTCTTTTTTGTTTTTTAAGTATTGTTTTTCTGTTGACCAAGGTAAGCTTAACCAACGTAAACATGTAGTATGTCTGTAAGTTATCTCTTTAGAAAATGATCAATATATGAAAGTGAGTCGAGAGCCTGATTTTAGAGTTTGAGAGGAATCGAGAATCCTTTAATCTACACAAAACTACTAAACAACTGCATTTAGTTATATAGGTCTTGAACAACAACTTAAACAACAATTGCACATGTAATTCCACTAAAACTTCATATCCAAGTTTAGCTTTAGATGGGTCACCATGTCACCACTTCCACATGTCCCTCTTGAAGGTATGGTCTATTAATAATTTAATACACATTTGAGTTTCTTAACCCCATCCATCATCTCCGTCCAAAATGTCTTCCCCAACTTATGCTTGTGTCTCCCTCTACCAAATAAAGAACTGATTTAACCCACATATGGTCACAGATTAAAATGATCTTGTTATTTGTAAATCTTACATACAACTGTATCATGTTCCCAATACACTTATCTCTGAATAAATCCTTAATATCAACTCAAAATTTTGAGGGATTTAGCCACATAACCATCTTACCCAATGTGTGCCTACTGCATTTACTATTATAATTCAAACACAAAAAACAGAAGTCTATTGGAGCATAATAGCTCAAGGAACATTAAGCGAGAAATAAATAGACTCAAATATATTAAGCAATGTAGAAGTCTACCTACATTCTTCAAATTAAAATTATTATGTTAACCACTGACATACCTGGTACAACTTTGCTTGAATCTTCCTTTTGGTATGCAGAAAATGCAATCTGCCCCTTACCTCACCATATTCGGCACTTTCGGCGCATACAAATCCCTATCAGGCAAACTAATATAATATCCAATAACATCACCTTCCATATATCCTTGAGAAAAAAGAGTAAGGATATAAAGAAATTCACATTATATTACCTTAGTATAACGTACTAAAAGAGATGGGAATGAAATATCAACAATAAATCCAAAAACAACTCCAATAATAGTTATGAGTGCAAGGCTAGCACCATCACTTGATTTCTTAATTACTCCAAAGTTAATGAGAAAAATAGTTTTAAATGAATACAAACCTATAGTCAGATTGTAATGAAAGCTAAGAGCAAGATAGGTGCTAGCTAGCTAGCATACTAAAACTGTAGTGTACATTTGACTATCACTAAACGTATCTGACCCCATCTTCGTATAGCAACTCGATTCAAGAGGGTCATACCACTACCCTGGAACAAACACCTAAATCGAACAACGAATTGAGAACAACTTAATTGTAGTTCAAAGAATAGAGATCAAACACACGTAAAACATGAGATTGACTTAAATATCAATTTTTTTTTTTTTTTTTTACAAATAAAATAATGTAGCGTGAAAGCATATTGGAATGTACCCATTGATATTTCTAATCCACGGTCTTGAAACCAAATCCAATTACAACGTTCAATATTTAGAGAATTTTCATAGATCCTTCATACAAATGAATGAAATATAAAAAGAAAATGAAATAGCAATCAAAGTAAAAAAAACATAGAGTAACGACTACAAAATCTTAAGAAATTTTGGAGTAGATGCTAGTGCACTATTTTTCATTGAAACCATTACCAAAGTACATGTAAGTTAACTACAAAAAATTAAAATCTAAGAGAAACTCAATTAATATGTACATGCAGGTGTTATAAGAAAAAGTGTTTGGATATACTTTCCAAGTTTCTATCACTGTTTGTGATGGCGAGCCTGCCTTCTTAATTTACTCAAACGACACATAGTAAGTTTAAAATATGTAGAACGAAACATATGCCGAATGCAGTGAGCAAATGGTGGAAAGTGGAGAAAGCTTGGAACTCAGTAATAGAGCAATAATACTCGAGGAATTCGACAATCATTAAAAAAACCCGCAAAAATAATGTGTAAAAGAGTGATAAATCTCACCTGAAAAACACCTCGCTTGTAGGGGAGCAATATCCCCACTAAGGAACATTGCGCATCTAAACACAAGGCGACCTCAACGATCGACCTCCAAGACCGACCGTGAGCAACTCCTTACAAGTAGGTGTGTTTTGCGACGGCACAATGTTTAACCTCAACGATCGACCTCCAAGACCGATCTTCGAGTTTAACTCCTTACAAGTAGGTGGTATTTAACGAAGATACTTCAAGATTTAACACTTGGCCGAGACGTAACGCCCACCGATGTAATCATTGCCAAAATCTTATTTGCATTTCCCACCACCGGAAATAGGGACTACCGCCAACTCCCAATCGAGTATGACTCACACCAAAACCACTCCAAAGACTCATTCACGATCTCTACCCTACATTTGTACACAAAGGGTACACGTGTCTGAAGGATCTCCACCCCCAGAATCCTATAAATACCATCTACTGGAACTACGTCGGACCTGATTCTTCTCTCCCCAACAAAAGGAAGAACAAGAGAAGATACGTAGGCAGTTCGCTCACAGCGACCTCGGTCCCATCCAAAGTCCAAACCCATCTCGACCTCTTCTACTATAATCAGGAGAAAACTAAAACGCTCCTTTACATTGGCGCCGTCTGTGGTTTCGACATCGAGAGCCACTTTAGATCGGGTTCATCCATCTCTAACTCTCCAACCCACGGCATGGTTAGCATAGAAGATCAAGTTCGTAACCTCGCCCACCAGTTAGGAATAACTAATGAGAGCATTTTTTGCTCGTGGAGGAAAATGCTACTTTACGTGCTTTCGTGGATAGTTATCAGCAACAACAAGTCGGAAACGGAGTTAACACAAGATCAATGACGTTAATCGCCAGCCTTTAACGAAGTTATCCCAAAGGATTGGCCGGACCTCCGCGAAGAAGGACTCGACACGATTGTGCACAAGATGCTTAAGACGATCGCAAGATCTCCGCTCACCGCAGAGGTCCTCAAGAAATCCTTCCACACGACTTTATCCAGCCACGCTTTCCCATGTACGACGGCAAAGACATGCCCCCGGTCGAAGATGTGGCTCGCTATATCCGAGTTTGGCACTCTATAGCTCACCCGAAGTTCGATTATCTCCATCGCAGATTATTTCCGGCCAGCCCAAGGATGGTTTCTAGATTGGTTCTTTTCAATCGAGTCCGATTCTATATAAACACTTTCAACAAATTTCATCGATTTGTTCGCCAGCCAAGACGATCCCACAACAGGCGGAAGAAGGCAGATCTTGATTCTCTGTTTCAATTATCATTCAAGGAGGGCGAAACTATTCGTGAATTCCTAGGACGGTTCAAGGCCGAACTGCTGTGCATGGAAAGTGGCTTGAAAGAATCTTTCGCCACACTGGCCTTTTCCAATGCTTGCCGAGTGCGAAATAGCGACCTAGCTAGGTCGTTGATGAAGGAACGCCCAGAGACACTGTCCGAGCTCTACGCTCGCGTGGATAAGTACATCAAGTTGCAAGAAACTTTAAAACTCCATGGTTTAGCAGAGAGCCACGAGGTCGCCGAAGTCTCAGATCGTTCCCTCGGCAAGAAGCGCCGCCAGTCGATGCCCCAAAGAGCCAGCGGCACGATCGATAACAACAGAGAGTTCATCGCCCCGACACGTCCCTCCATACCACATACCGGATAAGATTAAAGCTTCATTTTTCCGGCCAACCATCAGCAGCCAGCAGATCGACTGGGCAAGCCTTTTTGTGCATTTCATAAAGCAAAGTGCCATGAAACCGATGCATGCCGGGGCTCAAGCATTATCTCCAAGACCGGTGGAAGCCGGTTATATCAAAATACTACATTAGCATTCCCGATGGCGACTGCGCCACAAGTTGCGGGCTCGCCGTAATGCGAAGTCGATCTCCACCTCACCGTCACCGCTTAAGGGATACGGGCTCGCCCTCACAAGAGGACGCCCCCTGATCGCGTTTCGCCACGAGAGAAGGCAAAGACTCGTCCGATCGCGTGACAATGCTCGCAGACTATTCATGTAATTACCTTTCCGGACGATTCCGTGACCTCTTCCGAGAGAAAAGACGCCGGGTCGGCGCCTTCGTGAAGTCTATCATTTTACTTCACAGCAAACCACGCCTCGTGGTTCAGTCGCAGCCACAGCGATATCATTTTCACAGAGGCCGACTTAAGCAAAAGTCCGCCTTCCTCATAATGACGCGATTGGTCGCTCATGTCAAAATCAGCCGATCGGGACAAGCTGGCCCCGACGACCCGGCAGTTCGTGGACATCTTATTTTACCACACCATGCAAGAGATGAACCTCCCCAAGTCCGTTCTCGCCGAATCTAATCGCTCCCCTTTACGGGTTCAATGGCTCCAGAGTCAACCCCATTGGTGACATTATCTTACCAAGATCGTGGCTCTCGAGGATAAGATTACCCGCAATACGGTTCTCGTTCTCGACAAAGAAGTCGCCATACAATGCCATCCTCGACGACGCCGGATTCATCGATGCACGCTGCATCGGCCCACTTTACATCAAGTTCTCCGCTTTCCCGACCTCGAGGCATGATGGAGCTTAGAAGCAATCAACTTGAAGCGCACCATTGTAACCAGTCCAATCGGCGACGCGACCGCCGTGGAATTGCTTCCCACCATACAGAGCAGAGCCCTCCACACACAATGGCACGCGGACTTAGTCGCAGAAGTCCAACCCCGAATCGCCAAGCGTAACGCCGGGGCTCTTCCAAGCGAAGTTCTCTCCAATGCCGACACCGCGACTCGCCCCCGAAGTCCTCAATGCACCGGGCGAAGACCTCTAGCTTTGACCCCCGACAAGTGGCTTCGTCGCTTAAAGTTTGAGAGATCGTCCTCACCCATGCCGTCGCCCGCCATGCCAATAATAGCCGCCGCACCATCAATGTGTTTGCAGCCGGATCCCACTCCCCGGCCAGTGGCTACCCCCGCCGCAGGCCAACGTGTCCCTCCACCATCGTCCACTACCGATCGCCCCACCGCCAGTTCCGCCTTCCGAAGTGAAGTCGCCAAGCCAAGCTTAGTGCCACCACCGGTTGTAAAACCCCCAAAGTGGCGAAAAAGAAAAAGTGAATCTTGGTACGTAAGACGAAAGTTTGTATATGTAGGGGCTAACCTCGACCCCACACTCTCGATCCCAACTTGTAAATTTCTTATCAATGAATAAAGATGTTTTGCTTGGTCAGATATCGATGTGCCGGAATCGATCCTAACCTCGCTTTTGCCACAAATTAAACGCGGAACCCCAATGCTAGACTAAGTTCGACAACGACCTCGCCGACTATCCCTCGCTTTCAAAAAGCCATCAATGACGAGGTCGAAAAACTCAAGCAAGTCGGTTTCATCGAAGGTAGACTACCCCGAAAGTGGATTGCCAATATTGTTGCCGCCCCCCAAAAAAGAATGGCACACAGCTTTCGCTTATCGCCGATTTCATTAAATGTCAATCGTGCCACTTAAAGATAACTTTCCTTTGCCTCGCGATTGACCAACCGGGTCGACCAAACCCGTGGTCATGAACTCCTCTCCTTTATGGACGCGCATAAAATGGGTACAACCAAATCCCACTCGCCGAGGAAGATCAAGAGAAGACTTCGCTCATTACGGAGCAAGGGATTTATTGTTACAACGTCCTCCCGCTCGTCTAAAGAATTATTTGGAGCGACATACCAACGCCGGTCACGGATATGTTCCAAGACATGTTAGGCGACACCATGGAGGTCTACATTGACGACATGGTGGTCAAAAGCAAAAAGCCGGTGATCACCTCACCCACTTAGAACAAGCGTTCTCCGGACTCACGCCGCACGGGCATGAAGTTGAACCGGAAAAATGCCTCTTTCGGGGCGCCCTCCCAAGTTTTAGGGTATCGTGTCGCAGTCATACGGATCGAGCAAAATCGACCAGATCCGAAGCGTTTTAGATATGCCCGATCCACGCGACACAAAAACAGATACGGTTGTCGGAATGGTCGCGCCAACCGGTTCATATCAAGGGCCTCGGATAAATGTGACCGTTCCTCGCAGCTCCTCAAAAAGGCGAGCCCGCTCATGGAGCGATCAATGTCATCATGCATTCGCTACTCTCAAAGAGTATCTCACCACGCCTCCGCCTTAGCCAAACCAAGATATGGAGAGACACCGGGCTTTATCCGCCATTTCCGACTTTCGCCATCATTTCGGGTTCTCTTTAAAGAGGAGAACAATTCAGAGAAGCCGATCTACTTCACGAGTAAGACACTCACGCCCAAAAAAAAGAATTATTCCTTCGAACGAAAGCCGCACTTGCTTTTGTCAGATTCCGCGACGGAAGTTCAGCCGCTTTCAAGCACATCAAATTAAAGTTCTTACCGACCTTCCATTGAAGAAAGTCCTTCACAAAGAAAACAAGACTACTCGAATGGCGGTTTGGGTCGAAGAACTCCCGGAGAACACCACATAGAGTTCGCCCCCGCGACTTCTCGAAAAAGGTCGTCGCCGATTTCCTAGCAGATTTCCTACCGAGGACCCCTAACCGGGAACAAGAAACCGAGCTCCCGGACACAAAACGGAGTCAAATCGCGATTGGTCTCTTCTTTGTGGATGGTTCGAAAGTAATCTCGGTGGAAGCGCATCGAGTCGTCTTAGTTTCCCGACGGAAATATGATTGAAAAGTCACCGCATTGATTTTGCAACTTCCAACAATGAAGCGGAGTACGGGGCGCTAATTAGGGGACTACGGATGGCCGCAGGCTTCGGTGTCGAAAGAGCTCCAAGTCTTTAGTGACTCGCGAATCGGTCGATTCGCCAGTTGCAAAAGAGTACACTACCCACGAAGGTAACCTTTCCAAGTATCTTCGTGTCGTTTCATCGGTTATTGCCTTCTTTTAGCGGTACACATACATCATTTTCTTGCGTGAGGAGAACCGCCAATGCAGATAGCTTTAGCTTATTTGGCTACCTGCACTCGAGCCGCTCTCCCGACAAGTTCTCATAGAAGTCGCCGACCGACCGCATACCAAGTCGACCATACCTTGATGATAGTTTAACCTATTTCCTCTCTCCGCCCGGTCGGAGCCAAACATGGATGCAGACCCATCATCGATTATATCAAGACGCGACGCCCCCGAGAGCGCATCAAGGCGCAGCGTGTCTCTTATCAAGCTCGGCGTTATTGTTTAGTCCAAAACAAGCTATTCAGAAATCACCGGTGGCCCACACCGACGATGCATTACCCTGCATCGTGGTCGATTGATTTTTGCCGAAATCCACGGCGCTTAATGTGAAAATCACGCGGCGGCCGCCATTAGCCCACAAGGCCATCTCTCAAGGATATTTCGCCCCGGATGCGATCGATGCTAAAGCATACGCCCTCAAATGTCTCAAATGCCAAACGCTCGCCAATATCATCCAACCCGCCGCTGAACCGACAAGATAGCGAGCCCGCGTAATATTTCACATGTGGGGCATGGACATCATGGGACCATTCATTCCACGTAAGAGTATCGCTTCCGCTTTGTCCTAGCCGCGAACCGACTACTTCACCAAGTGGTCGAGGCCATTCCTCTCGCCCACGCCAAAGAGTCCCATGTCCAAACTTCATCCGACTCACATTATCACCCGATTTGGTTTACCACATACACTAGTAATGGACAACGGCCTCAATTCAAAGGCCGAATAGCTTAAAGAGTTCCTAGCCAAGTGGAAGATCATTCACGCGTTTTCTACTCCGCTAAAGATTTCGTGAGTAACGCTGAGGCGTAAGAACAAAGCAATCTTGGAAAATTTGAAGAAAAAGATTGAAAAGAATAAGAGCCAATGGCCAAACCAGTTTGAAAACATTCTATGGGCTCACCGCACCACAATACCGCCCAAGATCGGGCGAAGTCGCCATTCTCCTTATGTTATGGCACGAGCCGTAATTCCCACCGAAATAACCGTCACTACAACTCGATCGTAACTTGTTGAGTCAGGGTATAACGACTCGCGTGTTATCCCGGAGACGCCGACTGTTGAAGAAAAGCGAGACTTAGCCGGCCGAGTCACATCTTACCAAAGAAACTCAAGAACTCCTACAATAAGCGAGTTCATCCTAGGTTTTTTCAACCTGGAGACCTAGTGCTAAAAAAGACGCAGGACGATTCCAAGTTAGCCCCCACATGGGAAGGCCCCTACATCGTGGAACGCGTCGTTGGCAATGGAGCATACCGATAAGAACCCAAGAGGGGAAGATGTTGCCTCGACCTTGAATACTTATCTACTGAAAATTTTTATCAAGAAGCGCCATTCATGTTGTAAATCTTTTGTTTTCATTAATGTAAGACAAGTTTTTCAGGCCGACCGATACTATCTACTCCGCTTAGTTGTATTGGTACGCCACGTGCTACATAGCCTCTCCAATTCTTGTAACGCCGAGGACCTATATTTCTAGGATCGACTAAAGCGAACGCCTCGTGAAAGCGCCGACTCTTCGGAGCTCATTGGGCTACTTTAGCCTCTCCAATTTTGTAACGCCGAGGACCTATATTTCTAGGATCGACTAAAGCGAGAACGCCCGGCCGAAAGCGCATACCTCGAGGAGCTCACTAAAGGGCTACATAGCCTCTCCAATTCTTGTAACGCCGAGGACCTATATTTCTAGGATCGACTAAAGCGAACGCCTCACCGAAAGCGCGACTCTCGGGGAGCTCACAGCTACTTAGCCTCTCCAATTCTTGTAACGCCGAGGACCTATATTTCTAGGATCGACTAAAGCGAGAACGCCTCAGCGAAAGCGCATGCCTACCGGGAGCTCATGTGCTACTTAGCCTATCCAATTTTGTAACGCCGAGGACCTATATTTCTAGGATCGACTAAAGGAACGCTCTCGCGCTCCTCGGGAGCTCACGGGCTACATAGCCTCCAATTCTTGTAACGCCGAGGACCTATATTTCTAGGATCGACTAAAGCGAGAACGCCTCGTGAGAAAGCGTAGCTCGTGAGCTCACAGCTACTTTAGCCTCTCCAATTCTTTGTAACGCCGAGGACCTATATTTCTAGGATCGACTAAAGCGAGAACGCCTCGGCCGAAAGCGCATACTCTCGTGAGCTCACAGGGCTACATAGCCCTCCAATTCTTGTAACGCCGAGGACCTATATTTCTAGGATCGAATAAAAACGAGAACGACTCGGAGCTCCACGCTACATAGCCTCCAATTCTTGTAACGTCGGGGACCTATATTTCTCCGGATCGACTAAAGCGAGAACGCCTCCACGAGCAAATATCAGCCATAAGCTACATGCATCATACACGCAGAACACATAACATGCATGCTAAATACAACCAATAACAATATTCGATCAAGCATTGCAATAGACATGCCCACCGACCTTGGGACTACCTGTGAAAATCCAGATCGGCGCCTCATACAAAATAAACAAAATATAGAACTGCCGCCAGGAAACCAGCCTCCGAACAAAAGGCGAATAACCGCTGCAAGCCCGAAAACACAAACTTCTATTGTTTGCTCTCGTGATAAGAGAGAGGAATGTGACTATACTCAACAACTTTACGATCGACAGAGTCGATGACGATCACCTTATCAATTCTCAAGAATGACATGCTTGTCTTCCGGCCGCGCTTAGTCGGCAAAGATGTCGAAATGACCTCAAAGACCACACGATATCGGTTTTTCTTCCTCGCCAAACAATCGTTTTCCTCGGCGTGTCATACTTTTCGGTCCAGAGCGCATAGGCAATACACAGCTTCAGATATCGCCTTCTTCGCCAAGGCGCCACCTTCGACATTTCTTCGCGATAAGCGATCCACAACCGCCAATTCCCTTTCCAACTCAATCCACATCCGTCACCAAGATAAATGTCTCGGCCGATTACGCTCGGTACTTGGTGGACATCACTTCTAGTTTTTTTGTCTACCCCCACGCAGCTCAGATCAACCCCAAACTCCACGTCGGATTCCCACTGGGTCTCGAACGCCGCGACAAAGATCTTTCAGCCTTTTATCATACCCGCAAGAAACCGCATGAACACGCGGTTAGACCACCAAACTCCACCGAAAGTGCAGATACAACGGCTTTTAAGCTATCGGGGAACTCACCAAACAAGCGGCCATATCCATCGCCCGGTGAGTGTCCCCATGTCCTCGCCCTCAACCTGCGCTTTATCACCATCTAGCACAATCCCTTCAACGCTTAGTCGCTATGGAGCCGAAAGTGGAAGCTACAACCGATCCGGCGTTTTTACCATCCGCTTCTTCCCCGTCTTCCCCAAAAGAATTCATTCCCCACATCCTTACATGGCGGGGCGAACTCTCACTCAGGCGGGAGACCTTGCCCCACTTCGTTATAACCCCTAAACGACCCGGTAGTTTCACCCACTTTCGGCGTGGCTTAATCTGAATACAATGCCGCCAGCCAGAGCGACTATCTCTCCTCGACGTTTATGACCCCTTCGCTTCTCCTCTCAAGAACCTTTCTCTTCCCGATCGCCATGAACATGAGGCTCAAACTCCATCTCCTCCATTGATAGTGGCGACGTTTCTCTCATAAACGCATCGACATCTAGCCATCCTAACCTAAGCAGAAGAAAGTTCACGGCCGGCCCCGCTTAACACTTACTCTAGGTA